>NC_041389.1:576804695-576854035 GCF_002162155.2 Triticum dicoccoides | reverse complement strand
GTTGTCGCCGGCCGCAGACATGGCATGGCCGCCTGGTACGCCGCCGCCTCCTCCTCCTCCTCCTCCGTCGCCGCCCTGCGCCGCTCCTCCTCCTCGCTCTCCCGGAGGACAGCCGCCATGGCCGCGTGGAAGGCGGCCTCCGCCACCTAGTCCTTGTCGCAAACGACAAAGGGGGCGGCGGCGAGTTGCGGGCGACTTCGCGGACACCGCGTTGCCTCGCCTCCTCGTGCTTGAAGGCGAATCAACGAGCCCAATAGGGCGAGTCGACGTCGTAAGCGGCGTCAGCAGCCCCTGGCGGCGCCGCACCTCCTTCGTGTGCGCCCTAGACGACCGCGACGCCACCGGCACTGGGATCCTCTCCGGATCCAAATGCCAGTTGTGTGGTAGGGTGACATCGGGTTGGGGAGAGGGACGCGGTGCTCCCAGAGCCACTCCGCCTGGTGCACTGGCACGTTCACGCGCTGCCTCAGCCGGCGAGAAGGCGCCGGAGGAGGCGTGGGAGAGGGGTGGCGGGGTGATGGCCCAGAAGTATATGGGATCAATTGTAGCCTTTTCGATAAGTGTGTCGAACCCAACGAGGAGCAGAAGGAAATGACAAGTGATTTTTAGCAAGGTAATGTCTGCACGTGCTGAAATTGTAAGTAACAGAGTAGTTTGATAGCAAGATAATTTGTAATGAGCAAGTAACGGTAGTAGTAACAGAAGTGCAGTAAGGTAACTCAATCCTTTTGAGGCAAAGGACATGCCAAAACGCTCTCTTATGATAAGCAAAGTGTTCTTGAGGGTACATGGGAATTTCATCTAGTCACTTTCATCATGTTGGTTCGATTCGTGTTCGCTACTTTGATAATTTGGTATGTGGATGGACCGGTGCTTAGGTGTTGTTCTTACTTGAACAAACCTCCTACTTATGATAACCCACTCGCAAGCATCCACAACTATGCAAAAACTATTAAGAATAAATTCTAACCATAGTATTAGACTTTTGGATCCAATCCCTTACGAAATAGCGCACAAACTAGGGTTTAAGCTTCTGTCACTCTCGCAACCCATCATCTAATAACTACTACACAATGCATTTCCTTAGTCCCAAATATGGTGAAGTGTCATGTAGTCGACGTTCACATGACACCACTAAGGGAATCACAACATACATATCATCAAAATATCGAACACATATCAAATTCACATGATTACTTGCAACATGATTTCTCCCGTGACCTCAAGAACAAAACTAACTACTCATAAATGATAATCATGCTCAAGATCATAGGGGTATTAAATAGCATAATGGATCTGAACATATAATCTTCCACCAAATAAACCATATAGTAATCAACTGTTGGGTTCTACGGTAGGGTGCGTCGACTGCAAATTCAAATTTCCTACGCGCAGAACATCCAGGAACATGCTGCGGGAGATGGATCACAGGTCGTTACCACTAGACGCCCAGTTCCGTGCAGCGAAAGTAGAGTTGAGGCAATGCGTTCCCGGAGTCGGCTCGCGTTCCCGGAGTCCTCCTCCTTGCCGGTCTCCCACGTAGCCGATCGGATCCCATGAACAGGTTTACCGGAGCGGCGCAAGTGCACCGCCTCTAACGGTATCCGCGCATGCAGGACGAACATCGTGCGGCAGACTGCTAGGTCCGATCACACAACCGTTGGCGAGTGGAGATGGCTATTCGCAACACATGCAAACCCTAGTGACAGCGCCGAAGCGATCAACCACATGAGTGTGCCGCACCTCCACTTTATATAGGCGTCCGTCGCGGGCTCAACACTTGGGCCTCACACAGACCCTAAAGCCCACAAGTCTACTTGGCCACAATCCGAACACAGCTCGGATCACATCCGACCAGTGTCCTCGGATCGACCTTGTAGGTTCCTTCCCTTAAGCGCGTGACCCCTTAGGTTCAAGCTGGCTTGGTCGCAGTTCGGATCACCTCCGAACTGCACGGTTGGTAGAGGCCTCTAGCAAGGCATGCCGAACACCAAGCAGACTATGAAGCTGGTTAGAAGAACCTGTACAACATGTCACACTTCTGTTCCCTTTGCCACACGATATATGTTGTCGGGCTCAAGGCGAGATTGTCATCCTTGTGCTAGCCCGACCTCTTTCTCGTTCCAGTGATTCCGACCACTATCCGGATTATTTCATAATCCTTGTCGCATGGACATGCTTATCCTGGTCGGATCACACGAGGGGCACAGAGTATATCTCGCCTGATCGGAGGGGCAAATCCCATCTTGCTCGACCACGTCTCGCAGCATGGGTCTGGACAAGCCCGAAACCTACCTTTGTAACTACCCAGCCACGGAGTAGCGTTTGGTTGGCCCAAAGCAGGTCTGTCACCATCCCGAGTACATGCACCTGCTCAGGTCTTAGGAAATAGAACTTATGTTGTACTAGAGACTCACAGATGACATATTGTTGCGTCTCATAGTTGGGTCTGTCCGACTCGGACCTTATCTCGACTTGGATCCGACTACATCGAATCCGACCAGATCCTTCCGAGTCCATATTATCCGGTTAGCATCCAATGCTCCATGGCTAGTGAGACCAAGCCATTGACCATGTCATATGCTAGTCTAGTTGGCTGCGCGTCCACATAGCCCTTTTGACTAGGGACCTTTTAGGACAGTCATCATACAATGCATAGTCCCACAAACAAGTCATGTACTTGCTAATATACATTATTGATAATGTCCAAGGACTATCTTTATTCATAAACACACAGGAAATATCATCATACATGATTGCCTCTAGGGCATACCTCCAACATCAACTACAAGAGGTAATCAACACTACTAGTCACCCACAAGCACCAATCTATAGTTCCGGTACAAATATTGAACACACAAGATGATCTAGAGTTTGAAAGGAGATGGTGTTGTTGAAGATGTTGATGGATATTGCCCTCTCCAAGATGGGAGAGTTGTTGGTGACGATGATGATGATGATTTCCCCCTCCGGGAGGGAAGTTCCCACGGCGGAATCGCTCCACCGGAGGGCTAAAGCGCTCCTGCCCAAATTCCGCCTCGAGACGGCGACGCTTCATCCCAAAAGTCCTCTCCTTATTTTTTTTTCTAAGTCAAAATGACTTAAATACCAGAAGAGGGGCACCGGAGGCGGGTTGGGCTAAGCACAACCCACCAGGGCGCGCCTGGGGGCCCAGGCGTGCCCTGGTGTCTTGTGCTCACTAGGTGGCCCCACTACGGTTATTATTTGCTCCAGTATTTCTTATTTATTTCATAAAAATCCTCGTAAAGTTTCAGTTCATTTGGAGTTGTGTAGAATAGGTAGCCTGACATAGCTTTTTCAGGTCCAGATTTCCAACTGTCGGAATTCTCCCTCTTTGTGTGTACCTTGCATATTATAAAAGAAAAGGCATTACAATTACTCCAAAAGCATTATTATGCATAAAAACTGTTGGAAATATGCCCAAGAGGCAATAATAAAATGATTATTATTATATTTCCTCGTTCATGATAATTGTCTATTCTTCATGCTATAATTGTATTAACCGGAAACCGTGATACATGTGTGAATACGTAGACCACAACATGTCCCTAGTGAGCCTCTAGTTGACTAGATCGTTGATCAACAAATGGTCATGGTTTTTTGACTATGGACATTGGATGTCATTGATAACGGGATCACATCATTAGGAGAATGATGTGATGGACAAGACCCAATCCTAAGCATAGCACAAGATCGTGTAGTTCGTTTGCTAAAGCTTTTCTAATGTCAAGTATCAGTTCCTTAGACCATGAGATTGTGTAACTCCCGGATACTGTAGGAGTGCTTTGGGTGTACCAAACGTCACAACGTAACTGGGTGACTATAAAGGTGCACTGTAGGTATCTCCGAAAGTGTCTGTTGGGTTGGCACGAATCGAGACTGTGATTTGTCACTCCATATGACGGAGAGGTATCTCTGGGCCCACTCGATAATGCATCATCATATTGAGCTCAATGTGACTAAGCGGTTAGTCACGGGATCATGCATTATGTAACGAGTAAAGTGACTTGCCGGTAACAAGATTGAATGAGGTATTGGGATACCGATGATCGAATCTCGGGCAAGTAATGTACCGATTGACAAAGGGAAATGCATACGGGATTACTTGAATCCTTGACATCGTGGTTCATCCGATGAGAACATCGTGGAACATGTGGGAGCCAACATGGGTATCCAGATACCGATGTTGGTTATTGGCCGGAGAGCTGTCTCGGTCATGTCAACGTGATTCCCGAACCCGTAGGGTCTACACACTTAAGGTTCGATGACGCTAGGTAATTAGGAAGACTTGTATGTGATTACCAAATGTTGTTCGGAGTCCCGGATGAGATCCCGGACATCATGAGGAGTTCCGGAATGGTCCGGAGGTGAAGATTTATATATGGGAAGTTGTCATACGGTCAGCGGAAAAGTTCGGGGGCATACCGGTATTGTACCGGGGCCACCGGAAGGGTTCCGAGGGTCCACCGGGAGGTGCCACCTCTCCCGGAGGGCCTCCTGGGCTATAGAGGGAAGGGAACCAGCCCTTGAAGGGTTGGGCGCCACCCCCCTTGGGCCCATGCGCCTAGGGTTGGGGGGGAAACCCTAAAGGGGGCGTCCCCCTTGCTTGGTGGGCAAGCCCCCTCCCCTTGGCCGCCCCCTCCCCCTCTAGATCTCATCTAGAGGGGGATGGCCCCTTCCCCCTCCTCCTATAAATAGAGGGGCGAGGGGAGGGCTGCAGCACCACATCCAAGGCGCAGCCCCTCCCCTCCCCAACACCTCTCCTCCTCCGTAAGAGCTTGGCGAAGCCCTGCCGGAGTACTGCCACTCCATCACCACCACGCCGTCGTGCTGCTGTTGGAGCCCTCTTCCTCAACCTCTCCCTCCTCCTTGCTGGATCAAGGCGCGGGAGACGTCACCGGGCTGCATGTGTGTTGAACGGCGAGGTGCCGTTGTTCGACGCTAAGATCAGAATCCACCGCGATCTGAATCGCTTCGAGTATGACTCCCTCGTCTGTGTTCTTGTAACGCTTCCGTCTCGCGGTCTTCAAGGGTATGAAGATGCACTCCCCTCTCTCTCGTTGCTAGTTACTCCATAGATTGATCTTGGTGATGCATAGATAAATTTTAATTTCTGCAGCGATCCCCAATAGTGGCATCATGAGCTAGGTCTATGCATAGTTTCTATGCACGAGTAGAACACAATTTTGTTGTGGGCGTAGATTTTTTCAATTTACTTGCCACTACTAGTCTTATCTTGTTTCGGCGGCATCGTGGGATGAAGCGTCCCGGACCGACCTTACACGTACACTTACGTGAGACAGGTTTCACCGACTGACATGCACTAGTTGCATAAGGTGGCTAGCGGGTGTCTGTCTCTCCCACCTTAGTCGGATCGGATTCGATGAAAAGGGTCCTTATGAAGGGTAAATAGAAATTGGCATATCACGTTGTGGTTTTGGCGTAGGTAAGAAACGTTCTTGCTAGAACCCTATAGCAGCCACGTAAAAACATGCAACAACAATTAGAGGACGTCTAACTTGTTTTTGCAGCATATGCCTTGTGATGTGATATGGCCAAAAAGGATGTGATGAATGAAATATATGTGATGTATGAGATTGATCATGTTCTTGTAATAGGAATCACGACTTGCATGTTGATGAGTATGACAACCAGCAGGAGCCATAGGAGTTGTCTTTATTTATTGTATGACCTGCGTGTCACTTAATAACGTCATGTAATTACTTTACTTCTTTGCTAAACCGTTAGCCATAATAGTAGAAGTAATAGTTGGCGAGACAACTTCATGGAGATACGATGATGGAGATCATGATGATGGAGATCATGATGATGGAGATCATGGTGTCATGCCAGTGACGATGATGATCATGGCACCCCGAAGATGGAGATCAAAGGAGAAAAATGATATTGGCCATATCATGTCACTATTTGATTGCATGTGATGTTTATCATGTTTTTGCATCTTATTTGCTTAGAACGACGGTAGTAAATAAGATGATCCCTCATAATAATTTCAAGAAAGTGTTTCCCCTAACTGTGCGCTGTTGCGAAAGTTCGTTGTTTTGAAGCACCACGTGATGATCGGGTGTGATAGATTCTAACGTTCACATACAACGGCTGTAAGCCAGAGTTACACATGCAAAACACTTAGGTTGACTTGACGAGCCTAGCATGTACAGATATGGCCTCGGAACACAAGAGACCGAAAGGTCGAACATGAGTCGTATAGAAGATACGATCAACATGGAGATGTTCACCGATGATGAGTAGTCCGTCTCACGTGATGATCGGACATGGCCTAGTTGACTCGGATCATGTATCACTTAGATGACTAGAGGGATGTCTATCTGAGTGGGAGTTCATTAAATAATTTGATTAGATGAACTTAATTATCATGAACTTAGTCTAAAACTTTTGCAAAATGACTTGTAGATCAAATGACCCACACTCATGTCAACCTCAACTTCAACGCGTTCCTAGAGAAAACCAAGCTGAAAGATGATGGTAGCAACTATACGGACTGGGTCCGAAACCTGAGGATCATCCTCATAGCTGCCAAGAAAGCATATGTCCTAGAAGCACCGCTAGGTGAAGCACCCGTCCTAGTGAACCAAGACGTTATGAACGCTTGGCAGTCACGTGTTGATGATTACTCCCTCGTTCAGTGCGGCATGCTTTACAGCTTAGAACCGAGGCTCCAAAAGTGTTCCGAGCAGCACGGAGCATATGAGATGTTCCAAGAGCTGAAAATGGTTTTCCAAGCTCATGCCCGGGTCGAGAGATATGAAGTCTCTGACAAGTTCTACAGTTGTAAGATGGAGGAAAATAGTTCTGTCAGTGAGCACATACTCAAAATGTCTGGGTTGCACAACCGCTTGTCCCAACTGGACATTAACCTCCCGGATGAGGCGGTCATTGACAAAATCCTTCAGTCGCTCCCTCCTAGCTACAAGAGCTTTGTGATGAACTACAATATGTAGGGGATGGTGAAAACCATTCCTGAGGTATTTTCAATGCTGAAATCAGCAGAGGTAGAAATCAAAAAGGAACATCAAGTGTTGATGGTCAATAAAACCACTAGTTTCAAGAAAGGCAAGGGTAAGAAGAACTTCAAGAAGGACGGCAAGGGAGTTGCCGCGCCAGGTAAGCCAGTTGCTGGGAAGAAGCCAAAGCACCGACCCAAACCTGAGACTGAGTGCTTTTATTGCAAGGGGAACGGTCATTGGAAGCGGAACTGCCCCAAGTACTTAGCGGATAAGAAGGCCGGCAACACCAAAGGTATATGTGATATACATGTTATTGATGTGTACCTTACCAGTACTCGTAGTAGCTCCTAGGTATTTGATACCGGTGCGGTTGCTCATATTTGTAACTCAAAACAGGAGTTGCGGAATAAGCGGAGACTGGCAAAGGACGAGGTGACGATGCGCGTTGGGAATGGTTCCCAGGTCGATGTGATTGCCCTCGGCACGCTACCTCTACATTTACCTACGGGATTAGTTTTAAACCTCAATAATTGTTATTTAGTGCCGGCTTTGAGCATGAACGTTGTATCTGGATCTCGTTTAATATGAGATGGCTACTCATTTAAATCTGAGAATAATGGTTGTTCTATTTATATGAGAGATATGTTTTATGGTCATGCCCCGCTGGTCAATGGTTTATTCTTAATGAATCTCGAACGTGATGTTACACATATTCATAGTGTGAATACCAAAAGATGTAAGATTGATAATGATAGTCCCACATATCTGTGGCACTGCCGCCTTAGTCACTTTGGTGTCAAACGCATGAAGAAGCTCCATGCAGATGGACTTTTGGAGTCTCTTGATTTCGAATCATTTGACACGTGCGAACCATGCCTCATGGGCAAAATGACCAAGACTCCATTCTCCGGAACAATGGAGTGAGCAACCAACTTATTGGAAATTATACATACTGATGTGTGCGATCCAATGAGCGTTGAGGCTCGCGGTGGCTATCGTTATGTTCTCACCCTCACTGATGACTTAAGTAGATATGGTATGTCTACTTAATGAAACACAAGTCTGAGACCTTTGAAAAGTTCAAGGAATTTCAGAATGAGGTAGAGAATCAACGTGACAGAAAAATAAAGTTCTTACGATCAGATCGTGGGGAAGAATATTTAAGTCACGAGTTTGGTACGCACTTAAGTAAATGTGGAATTGTTTCACAACACACGCCGCCTAGAACACCTCAGCGTAACGGTGTGTCCGAACGTCATAATCGCACTCTATTGTATATGGTGCGGTCTATGATGTCTCTTACCGATTTACCGCTGTCATTTTGGGGATACGCTTTAGAGACAGCTACATTCACTCTAAATAGGGCACCGTCTAAATCCGTTGAGACGACACCGTATGAATTATGGTTTGGAAAGAAACCTAAGCTGTCGTTTCTAAAAGTTTGGGGATGTGATGCTTATGTCAAGAAACTTCAACCTGAAAAGCTCGAACCCAAGTCGGAAAAATGCATCTTCATAGGATACCCTAAGGAAACCATTGGGTATACCTTCTACCTCAGATCCGAAGGCAAGATTTTCGTTGCCAAGAACGGGTCCTTTCTGGAGAAAGAGTTTCTCTCGAAAGAAGTAAGTGGGAGCAAAGTGGAACTTGATGAAGTACTACCTCTTGAACCGGTAAGCAGCGCAGCTCAGGAAGATGTTCTTGTGGTACCTCTTGAGAGGAAGTTAATGATGATGATCAAGGTACTTCAGATCAAGTTACTACTGAACTTCGTAGGTCCACAAGGACACGTTCCACACCAGAATGGTATGGCAACCCTGTCCTGGAAATCATGTTGTTAAACAACGGTGAACCTTCGAACTATGAAGAAGCGATGGCGGGCCCAGATTCCAACAAATGGCTTGAAGCGATGCAATCCGAGATAGGATCCATGTATGAAAACAAAGTATGGACTTTGACAGACTTGCCCGATGATCGGCGAGCGATAGAAAATAAATGGATATTTAAAAGGAAGATGGACGCGGATGGTAATGTTACCATCTATAAAGCTCAACTTGTCACTAAGGGTTATCCGCAAGTTCAAGGGGTTGACAACGATGAGACTTTCTCTCCCGTAGCGAAGCTGCAGTCCGTCCGAATCATGTTAGCAATTGCCGCATACTATGATTATGAGATATGGCAAATGGACGTCAAAACGGCATTCCTTAACGGCTATCTTAAGGAATAATTGTATATGATGCAGCCGGAAGGTTTTGTCGATCCTAAGAATGCTAACAAGGTTTGCAAGCTCCAGTGATCCATTTATGGGCTGGTGCAAGCATCTCGGAGTAGGAACATTCGCTTTGATGAAATGATCAAAGCGTTTGGGTTTATGCAGACTTATGGAGAAGCCTGCGTTTACAAGAAAGTGAGTGGGAGCTCTGTAGCATTTCTCATATTATATGTGGATGACATACTTTTGATGGGAAATGATATAGAACTTTTGGATAGCATAAAGGCCTACTTGAACAAGTGTTTTTCAATGAAGGACCTTGGAGAAGCTGCTTATATATTAGGCATCAAGATCTATAGAGATAGATCGAGACGCCTCATAGGTCTTTCACAAAGCACATACCTTGATAAGATATTGAAGAAGTTCGATATGGATCAGTCCAAGAAGGGGTTCTTGCCTGTGTTGCAAGGTGTGAAACTGAGCTCGGCTCAATCCCCGACCACGGAAAAAGATAGAGAAAATATGAGTGTCATCCCCTATGCCTCGGCCATAGGGTCTATTATGTATGCCATGCTGTGTACCAGACCTGATGTAAACCTTGCCGTAAGTTTGGTAGCAATGCACCAAAGCAATCCCGGCATGGAACACTGGACAGCGGTCAAGAATATCCTGAAGTACCTGAAAAGGACTAAGGATATGTTTCTCGTTTATGGAGGTGACGAAGAGCTCGTCGTAAAGGGTTACGTCGATGCTAGCTTCGACACAGATCTGGATGACTCCAAGTCACAAACCGGATACGTGTATATTTTGAATGGTGGGGCAATAAGCTGGTGCAGCAGCAAGCAGAGCGTCGTGGCGGGATCTACATGTGAAGCAGAGTACATGGCAGCCTCGGAGGCAGCGCATGAAGCAATCTGGATGAAGGAGTTCATCACTGACCTAGGAGTTATTCCCAATGCGTCGGGGTCGATCACTCTCTTCTATGACAACAGTGGAGCTATTGCCCTTGCTAAGGAGCCCAAGTTTCACAAGAAGACTAGGCACATCAAGCGCCACTTCAACTCAATTCATGAAAATGTTCAAGATGGAGACATAGATATTTGCAAAGTCCATACAGATCTGAATGTCGCAGATCCGTTGACTAAACCTCTTCCGCGAGAAAAACATGATCAACACCAGAACTCTATGGGTGTTCGATTCATCACAGTTTAACTAGATTATTGACTCTAGTGCAAGTGGGAGACTGTTGGAAATATGCCCTAGAGGCAATAATAAAATGATTATTATTATATTTCCTCATTCATGATAATTGTCTATTGTTCATGCTATAATTGTATTAACCGGAAACCGTGAAACATGTGTGAATACATAGACCACAACATGTCCCTAGTGAGCTTCTAGTTGACTAGCTCATTGATCAACAGATGGTCATGGTTTTCTGACTATGGACATTGGATGTCATTGATAACGGGATCACATCATTAGGAGAATGATGTGATGGACAAGACCCAATCCTAAGCATAGCACAAGATCATGTAGTTCGTTTGCTAAAGCTTTTCTAATGTCAAGTATCAGTTCCTTAGACCATGAGATTGTGTAACTCCCGGATACTGTAGGAGTGCTTTGGGTGTACCAAACGTCACAACGTAACTGCGTGCCTATAAAGGTGCACTGCAGGTATCTCCGAAAGTATCTGTTGAGTTGGCACGAATCGAGACTGGGATTTGTCACTCCGTATGACGGAGAGGTATCTCTGGGCCCACTCGGTAATGCATCATCATAATGAGCTCAATGTGACTAAGTGGTTAGTCACGGAACCATGCATTATGTAACAAGTAAAGTGACTTGCCAGTAACAAGATTGAACGAGGTATTGGGATACCGACGATCGAATCACGGGCAAGTAACGTACCGATTGACAAAGAGAATTGCATACGGGATTACTTGAATCCTCGACATCGTGGTTCATCCGATGAGAACATCGTGGTTCATCCGATGAGAACATCGTGGAACATGTGGGAGCCAACATGGGTATCCAGATCCCGCTGTTGGTTATTGGCCGGAGAGCTGTCTCGGTCATGTCTACGTGATTCCCGAACCCGTAGGGTCTACACACTTAAGGTTCGATGATGCTAGGGTAATTAGGAAGACTTGTATGTGATTACCGAATGTTGTCCGGAGTCCTGGATGAGATCCCGAACGTCACGAGGAGTTCCAGAATGGTACGGAGGTGAAGATTTATATATGGGAAGTTGTCATACAGTCACCGAAAAAGTTCGGGGGCATACCGGTATTGTACCGGGGCCACCGGAAGGGTTCCGGGGGCCATCGGGAGGGGCCACCTCTCCCGAAGGGCCTCGTGGGCTGTAGAGGGAAGGGAACCAGCCCTTGGAGGGCTGGGCGCCACCCCTCCTTGGGCCCATGCGCCTAGGGTTGGGGGGAAACCCTAAAGGGGGTGCCCCCTTGCTTGGGGGGCAAGCCCCCTCCCCTTGGCCGCCCCCCCCCCTCTCGATCTCATCCAGAGGGGGCCGGCTCCCTTCCCCCTCCTCCTATAAATAGAGGGGCGAGGGGAGGGCTGCAACACCATATCCCCTCCCCAACACCTCTCCTCCCCCGTAAGAGCTTGGCGAAGCCCTGCTGGAGTACTGCCACTCCATCACCACTACGTCGTCGTGCTGCTGTTGGAGCCCTCTTCCTCAACCTCTCCCTCCTCCTTGCTGGATCAAGGAACGGGAGACGTCACCGGGCTGCACGTGTGTTGAACGCGGAGGTGCTGTTGTTCGGCGCTAAGATCAGAATCCACCGCCATCTGAATCTCTTCGAGTACGACTCCCTCTTCCGCGTTCTTGTAACGCTTTCGTCTCGCGGTCTTCAAAGGTATGAAGATGCACTCCCCTCTCTCTCGTTGCTAGTTACTCCATAGATTGATCTTGGTGATGCATAGAAAAATTTTAATTTCTGCAATGATCCCCAACAAAAACAATACAAATAACAATAGGTAAACATGATGCAGAATGGACGTATCAGGGGGGCCTTGCCCTTGGATTTGCAGGCGCCGGAGCCGGAGAAGAACCCCATCTTTGCTTGGCTAGAGGTGGCTAGGGTTGCCGCCGATGGGGGAGCAGAGGGTGGCGAGATGAGGACGCGGGCTTTCTAGAAGCGGATGAGGACGCCCCCTCCCCCCGCATGCTCGGCTTGAAAAAGGACGACCGCCTTCGCTGACGCATGGGCCCGACGTGGGCGGCCGTCATAAATTAAGCTGACCAAACTGGCCGCGGGGTAGTTGGACGGCCGCTAGGTGGGAACGTGGCAGACACTGAGAAGCGTGCGAGGCGTCCGCTTCGCATCCGCACGGACGCATTTCGGCCGCAAATGTGTTGGTGCAGACACGAAGCAGACGCATTTTGGGGTTGGGTCGGCACATTGGGCCTCCACTTCTATCTGTGTAACGCCCCAAGACCGATGCTCCAGAAGACTTCCATATTTTTGTGATCACCGTCTGTTTCATTTGTGCTTGCTCTTTTATTTTTTTGCTTTGCATCATGTCATCATGCCATCATGTCATTTAATTTTTAAAACTCTTCCAAATAAATTGCATGGATCTTCGGTCCTTTTAAATCGAGGGAAGGGTGACTTCTCTTTATAACATACCCTCCCGATATATAGGGAGATATTATAAATTATTCCATTTATTTGGAATTACCCATAACCCACTTGCAAAATATCCCATGCCGTTGTTATCTCAATTCTTGTTCTCCAACCTTGCCCGTATTTATTTCATCATTTTCCGGAGCTCCACCAAAAATCCGAACATTTTTGGACCTTCCTTTCATCAAGTCCTAGTTCAAACCCATTTGAATTTCAAATGAGTTCGAATTTAAATCTTTCAATCACGCCCCTTTCTATTTTTCTTGGAACGAGCATGTTTTTGCGAGTCCGGGAAAATAATCCCCTTGCCCAAAATTCTATTTCTACCTTCCTTTCTTCTCCTTTTCTTCCTTGATTTATTTTCTATTTTCAGAAAATATAAGAGAGGGAGAAGAAGCCCAGCAGCCTGTAACCTAGCCGGCCTCTTAGGCCCATCCGCAGTCCAGCCCACCTCACCCCCTCCTAACCCTAGCCCGCATCTCATCTCGCCCTCTCGCTCCCTTGGAGCGCCGCCAGGCACCCGCATCGCCCGCGCCAGAGGACGCGCTCGACCCCATCGCCCTCTCCTGCGCCCGTTCCCGATCCTCTCGCCTCCCTCCTCTCGATCTCTCCCTCTCCCTCGCTCGTGCCCTCCATCGCTGCCCGAGCGCCTCCTCCGCAGCTCCTCACGCCCGATCCATGGCCTCTCTTTTCCTCCCGCGCGCCACTGCCCGGCGACCGACCGCGCCTCCGGCCACCCTTTCCTCTGCTACCGTGTCGTCGTTCTGGCCGGCGAGCCAATCTCCTCCGTCCATCCCCATCGCCCCGCTACCGCGCCCGACCTCCTCCTCGCCGCCTCTGGAGCCCCTCCTCTGCCTCGCCTCCTTGCCATGGCCGCGTGCCACTCAAGCCAGCAGGCCGCCGCCCTGCATCACCGGGCCTTCTCTGCTGCCCTCCGCCTCGCCAAGTCCTGTGCCCAGCCTCTGCGTCACCGGAGCCCTGTGCAGCTGCGCTGCCTGCCTGCCTGCATCTCCACCGGCGCCATCAGTCCCCGTCGCCCGAGCGCTCGAGGAGAGGAGCTCCTCGAGCACCTCGCCCGCATCCGTCGTCCTCCGCCGCCCGGCGACCCTCTGCATCCACCTCCAACAGCACTCCCTGCGACCTCATCTTCATCACCGCCTCATGCGTCCCTACCGACTCCGGCCGGGAGCCCCGCCGCTCGCTTGTACATGGCATCCGCCTTCCTGCACGCGCGTTGCTGCTGCTTTGCCGCCCGCCTCCCTTCGTTGACGACCAAGACCTGAGGCATGTGTGCTCCACTGCTAGTTTCGTGGACGACGAGTACATCTACCGATGACCCTGGATGTCTACGAGCGTCAAGTACCACTACAACCCATGTTCGACTACGTGGATTCGCCAAGTACCACGACCATCGCGTCCCGTTTCTTCACTGTCAAGGCTGAGAGGACGCCAAGTACCATGAAGACGAGGACCCGTGTACAACTACCGTCGACCTGAACATCTACGAAAACGTGTACAACAACCGTCGCCACGTGAACAACGACTTCCACTACGCCGTGTACGACTACTTCCCACGACGACCCGTGAACGTCTACCTCCACTACGGCCCGTGAACGACTACTTCCCTCGACGACTCGAACCGCTCCGAAAACGCACGCTTCGAAGGTATAACGCCGAGATGACGCCCGTCACTTAATGCATGTGTTGAATGAGATGCACCGTTTGCACCTTGTCCGAATTGTCACTCGTTTCCATGCCACTAACCTGTGGGAACCCGGAAGTCGGGTTCACCCCACCATCTTGCATGACTCGCTCACGTCACGCCTCCTTTTGCACCGGTATCTCTGTGAGCTACCGGAACCGATATGTTGTCGTGGCACCATTTTTGTTTCGCCGCCGTGGCACCCTTTTCATTCCGCCATGGTGACCAAATGCCTCGTATCATGCTCATGTCAACACTTTCATAATAATTGCATAAACTTGTATATGTCATCCGCATCATGATAACAACAATTAAAATGTTTAATATTGTGTTTGCATTAAACTACTAAATGACATGTGGGGATTTTTCCAGAATTGTTGTTCGTTGCTTCCGACCTCATTTAACCTTGACTAGATAGGTAGTTTTCATTTGCTTCACCCTCTTGCCATGCTTAACAACATTTAATATTGTTGGGTACATAAACGGGATCAAACTAAATAACTTATCGTGGTGTTTCGTCAATATGCAACTCATTGCATATTGAGCTCCATTTAATTTGTAGGATTGTTTGTGCACTTTGCCATGCCATGCCTCATTAAACCGGACATGCATCATACTTGATTGTGCATCATGCCATGTTGATGTGCTGGTTGTTTACTATGTTGTTTGCTTCTTTCCGGTGTTGCTTCTTCGGGTTGGTTCCGATAACATCGCGTTTGTGAGGACCCGTTCGTCTACGTCCGTTTATCTTCTTCATGGACTCGTTCTTCTTCCTTGCGGGATTTCAGGCAAGATGATCATACCCTCGAAATCACTACTATCTTTGCTATGCTAGTTTGCTCGCTCTTTGCTATGCCAATGCTACGACGCCTACCATTTGCTTGTCAGCCTCCCAAATTGCCATGTCAAACCTCTAACCCACCATGTCCTAGCAAACCATTGATTGGCTATGTTACCGCTTTGCTCAGCCCCTCTTATAGCGTTGTTAGTTGCAGGTGAAGATTGAAGTTTGTTCCTGGTTGGAACATGGAGATGTCGTTCCTTGTTGGGACATTTTTACTTGTTGGGATATCACTATATATCTTATTTAATTAATGCATCTACATACTTGGTAAAGGGTGGAAGGCTCGGCCTTATGCCTGGTGTTTTGTTCCACTCTTGCCGCCCTAGTTTCCGTCATATCGGTGTTATGTTCCCGGATTTTGCGTCCCTTACGCGGTTGGGCTATAATGGGAACCCCTTGACAGTTCGCCTTAAGTAAAGCTCTTCCAGCAATGCCCAACATTGGTTTTACCATTCGCCACCTAGCCTTTTCTTTCCCTTGGGTTCTGCAGACTCAAGGGTCATCTTTATTTTAACCCCCCCCCGGGCCAGTGCTCCTCTGAGTGTTGGTCCGACCGAGTAGACTGCGGGGCCACCTCGAGGCAACTTGAGGGTTGTATTTACTCGTAGGATGTCTCATCTGAGTGTGCCCTGAGAAAGAGATATGTGCAGCTCCTATCGGGATTTGTCGGCACATTCGGGCGGTGTTGCTGGTTTAGTTTTACCCTGTCGAAATGTCTTGTTGTTCCGGGATACCGAGTCTGATCGGAACGTCTCGGGTGGAGGTCTATTCCTTCGTTGACCGTGAGAGCTTGTGATGGGCTAAGTTGGGACACCCCTGCAGGGATTTGAACTTTCGAAAGCCGTGCCCGCGGTTATGGGCAGATGGGAATTTGTTAACGTCTGGTTGTAGAAAACCCGAAGTTGACCTTATTTAAAATACATCAACCGCGTGTGTAACCGTGATGGTCTCTTTCCGGCGGGGTCCGGGAAGTGAACATGGTTGTTGGAGTTATGCCTGACGTAGGTTGCTATAGGATCACTTCTTGATCATACTTTTATCGACCGTGCTTTACCTTCTCTTCTCGCTCTCATTTGCGTATGTTAGCCACCATATATGCTAGTCGCTTGCTGCAGCTCCACCTCATGCTTTTACCTTACCCATAAGCTTAAATAGTCTTGATCGCGAGGGTGCGAGATTGCTGAGTCCCCGTGGCTCACAGATACTTCCAAAACCAGCTTGCAGGTGCCGATGAGTCCGTGCAGATGACGCAACCAAGCTCAGGAGGAGCTCATTGAAGATCTTGTCCTTTGTGTTGTTTCCGTTCTAGTTGATCAGTAGTGGAGCCCAGTTGGGGTCGATCGGGGACCTTTGTCGCATTTGGGGTTCTTCTTTTATTTTGGTTCCGTAGTCGGACCCTGTTTGTATTTGGTTGATGTAATGCTTTATTCATGTAATTGTGTGAAGTGGCGATTGTAAGCCAACTATGTATCTCTTTCCTTTATATATTACATGGGTTGTGTGAAGATTACCTCACTTGCGACATATGCCCTCAATGCGATTATGCCTCTAAGTCGTGTCTCGACACGTGGGAGATATAGTCGCATCGAGGGTGTTACAAGTTGGTAATCAGAGCCTTCCCCGACCTTAGGAGCCCCATTGCTTGATCGTTTTTAGCAGCCGAGTTGTGTCTAGAAAAATGTTTTGAGTCACTTAGGAATTATATATCGGAGAGCTTAGGAATTCTTTTACTTCCCAGTCTCCTCATCGCTCTGGTAAGGCATCCTGATGTAGAGTTTTGACTCTTCTCTTCTCAAATTTCACTAAAAATTTTTGGATCACGCGGGTATGTTGGAATCGTTCCGATGGTTTTATGATGAGAACATAGTCTTGGTGCCTCCTGTCAGGGGTTTTGTGGAAGTGTCCCGGGGAGTTGAGCTTTGAGGTGTTGTCATCATAATTTTATCGTTGCAGTTCTAGAATACCTGAGTTTAGTACGCCGACATCGAAAATCTCTTTTATGCAGTTCGTTGGTGAGATAACCTCGACGCCACCCAGTACTGGGGCGGGAGTTCGGGAGTATTGCCATAACTTGTATAACGGATGCTTTTTGAAGGTTGAGGTAGACGATTTCCAAAGGTTTCTTGGTTATGTATTGAAGGATGCATACAGCTGGATGTAGGATTTGCTAGTTTGGGTGAGATATTATGCTTCCCCTGTATCCCCAACACCTGATTGCATAACCGGAAAATTTTGGGAGTTTCATAGGTGGGAAATCAAGTAGCTCTTAGGATATCTTTCCGACAAATGTATGATATGAAATTGGGGTTCGACGTCTAGTGGTCCGCCTATTCATGGTTGGTTTTACAGTGGTCTCGTTGTGTCTTAAAGAGTCCTTGGCTATGCCGACTCGAGGACGCTTCGTATGTCATGTGCACTGCCTTGTACATGATGGTGTTGTTCGATCGAGCCCGTGTAGGCCCCACCACGAAAACTTCGGACGAAATCTCTATCATATGTTTGTTCTGGCTTATTTTGCAAGCCAATCCTTTGTTTTGTTTTGAGTTGTGGTATTCGAGTTGCTTCGAAGTCAAATGTTGATTCCATACCTTTTCCAAATGGTGTTCTCATATTCCTATGTGAATACTAATCCTTCTTGATCATTGAGTCTGTCTTGTCAATCCTTTTTTTTAACCGGTGTGTCTCTCCTCAAGTGGATCCGTTCACGTCAACATTTGCAAGATCAATTATCACTTCTTCTCAACGGTGTTTGTTTCATCCGTCTCCAAGTTTCCTTTGTTTTTTGCGCCCTCCCACCCTTTTACTTCAAGGATTCAGATTTCTTAATCACCATCCATTTTTATTGATGTGAAGTCTCTCCATTCTTTTCCTTCAATGTTCTTATCCGGTGATTCTCATGAAGTTTCTAACAGAGCTTCAAGTTCGTCATTCTTCTTTCTTTTCTTCTCTGGTGGATTCAAGTCAAGATTTGTCGATTATATCCCCTTTTCTCGTTTCAAATACCTTCTCTTGACGGTGCTCCTCATATTCATTCATTTCTCGCTATTCAATTGTTCCGGAATGCTCAAGATATCTCGAAGATTCGTGTTTCCACTATGCATTCGTTTAAGATCTTTCGAGGATGTTCTCTCATTCAAGTCTTTTATTTCAACCGGTGCATTATCTCTCTTCAAATTGTTCAACGGTGTTTCTTTTGAGTGGGCCCTAACCCACAGGTCTTTTTCCAGGATCTTACCTGACTCTTCTTATTTTCCCGGCGTTACTCTCAAATTCTTTTCCAAGTTTGACGTAAGATTGAGTTATCATCAGTCAAATGCCTTTCTCCTTGATCTTTCAAATTCTTTCATCGTTGGTTCAACCTTTCCAATTTTAGTCCCGGAGATCTCAACAATTTGGTGGTGTTTCTCATCGTCATTCCCAGCATTTGAAGACCGAAGAAGATTTTTTTTTTCTCTCAATCTTGCTCCTTTCTCTTCAAGGTTCGTGGTTCTAGCGTTATGCCATCCTCTCATAGTTGTTTTCGATTGTCAGAATTCTTTTCACTCATCCGGAGTAATTCAGAGTATTTTCTGTCGGATTATCCGGAGCCCATCATCCAAGATTGATTCAGTCCAGCTTTCAGCTCGCATACTCTAAATCATACCGGTGCTTCGTTCAAGTGATCTTTAATCGGCTCGTGATCTCGTCGTTCTCATGTATCTAAATCCTCTCAAGCATCTTCGTGTATTTGCTAATTCTAACCGGTGATTCATCCCTTTACTTCGTTTATTTTAATTCTTACGGTGGTTCGTTCAAGAGTTTTCTTCCTTCGTGTATCATATCTATGCATTCGTGCTTTCTAAATTCTACCGGTGGATCGTTGAAGACTTTCTCAAGTTTGCGCAATATCTATCTTAATCCTTTCTACGAGAATAAGTAGTATGCCAAATCCGTTGCTTGTCATCAATTTAAAATGGTGAAGGATAAGCATAATGTAATCCTTATTCTTGTTTCACCCAAGATATTAATTCCTTATTCCTGAGGCTCATCAAATTCTTGTTTCCATTTGTTCATCTTTCTTTACCGGAGTGCCAAGTTTTCTCTTTATCTCGTTGCGGAGATTCATCTAAATCATTACAAGGTTTCACCTTGTGTTTTCAACTTCTTTTTCCTTCCATTGGATCATCTTTTTGTTACCGGAGTTCTTCATGGAGGTTCTACATGATGGTTCATCAAGGATTTATTTCCTTCTCGAAGTTTTCATTGAGATTCTTTTAAGGAGCTCAAGCAGTCTTCTTCTTGTAATCCGGAGTGAGATTCTGTCTACCATATTATCGGAGGTGGTGTTATGTCATTTCCGATAATTTTCCTTCGTGTTTCATGATTCACAAGTTATAAACTATGAGATATTTTAAATCCATCAACCTATTCGTTGGAATTATCTTGGGTTATATTCCACCTATAGCCTTCCCTAAGGTTTGTTGCTATCTATGGTGCTTATAAATGACCCAAGTTCTTCATTTATCCTCCCGGCAAAATAAGTTCTCGTCTCCTTGTTGATATCAATCCAATCCTTTTCCCGTGAGTGGCAGGTTGTCACCTCATAATTTGAGATGTATTCCATAAGACCATATCAACCTTATTCTTTTCGTTGGTGGTTTTCCAACAACCCCGTTCAACCCTTCTCCTAAATATGCCTTGTCAAGATCTTTTGTGGCAGAAGTTGGCATTTTCTTCTCCATTCCCCTATCTCAATTATCTATCTTCTATTCTTTTGTTCCGAAGGCATTGTGATGTTGCTCTCTTCTACCCATCTTCTTGTTTTGTCATGATAGTATTCTTTTCTTTGCTTATCCATTCAACCAGAGTGTCATGTTTTTCTTTCGAGCTCTCTCATCTTATCAATTTTTGCATCCCTTCTCAACCGGAGTGCTGTCCAAATTATATAAGTCTTATTCCTTCTCTATCTTGTCTTAACCGGAGTGGTTTCAATATATATCTTGCCTTTCAACCTCAAGTTTTTTTCGCAATGCTCTTTGTCCCTCTTTTCTAACGGAGTGTTTTCGGCCTAGTTCACCTTTTTTGTATTCTTTTCTTGAATTTGTGTAACCTCGCAAGGTTCTTTGGTTTCACGCTTTTGTCGAAGAAGCAACTTAGTTTTACCTTTTTCTCTTTCTCTTCCGTTTCTCTCCGGTGCCATTCTAGATCTCGGGACGAGATCCTCTTGTAGTGGTGGAGTGTTGTAACGCCCCAAGACCGACGCTCCAGAAGACTTCCATATTTTCGTGATCACCGTCTGTTTCATTTGTGCTTGCTCTTTTATTTTTTTGCTTTGCATCATGTCATCATGCCATCATGTCATTTAATTTTTAAAACTCTTCCAAATAAATTGCATGGATCTTCGGTCCTTTTAAATCGAGGGAAGGGTGACTTCTCTTTATAACATACCCTCCCGATATATAGGGAGATATTATAAATTATTCCATTTATTTGGAATTACCCATAACCCACTTGCAAAATATCCCATGCCGTTGTTATCTCAATTCTTGTTCTCCAACCTTGCCCGTATTTATTTCATCATTTTCTGGAGCTCCACCAAAAATTCGAACATTTTTGGACCTTCCTTTCATCAAGTCCTAGTTCAAACCCATTTAAATTTCAAATGAGTTTGAATTTAAATCTTTCAATCATGCCCCTTTCTATTTTTCTTGGAACGGGCATATTTTTGCGAGTCCGGGAAAATAATCCCCTTACCCAAAATTCTATTTCTACCTTCCTTTCTTCTCCTTTTCTTCCTTGATTTATTTTCTATTTTCAGAAAATATAAGAGAGGGAGAAGAAGCCCAGTAGCCTGTAACCTAGCCGGCCTCTTAGGCCCATCCGCAGTCCAGCCCACCTAACCCCCTCCTAACCCTAGCCCGCATCTCATCTCTCCCTCTCGCTCCCTTGGAGCGCCGCCAGGCACCCGCATCGCCCGCGCCAGAGGACGCGCTCGACCCCATCGCCCTCTCCTGCGCCCCTTCCCGATCCTCTCGCCTCCCTCCTCTCGATCTCTCCCTCTCCCTCGCTCGTGCCCTCCATCACCGCCCGAGCGCCTCCTCCGCAGCTCCTCACGCCCGATCCATGGCCTCTCTTTTCCTCCCGCGCGCCACTGCCCGGCGACCGACCGCGCCTCCGGCCACCCATTCCTCTGCTGTCGTGCCGGCGTTCTGGCCGGCGAGCCCATCTCCTCCGTCCATCCCCATCGCCCCGCTACCGCGCCCGACCTCCTCCTCGCCGCCTTTGGAGCCCCTCCTCTGCCTCGCCTCCTTGCCATGGCCGCGTGCCACTCAAGCCAGCAGGCCGCCGCCCTGCATCGCCGGGCCTTCTCTGCTGCCCTCCGCCTCGCCAAGTCCTGTGCCCAGCCTCCGCATCGCCGGAGCCCTGTGCAGCTGCGCTGCCTGCCTGCCTGCATCTCCACCGGCGCCATCAGTCCCCATCGCCCGAGCGCTCGAGGAGAGGAGCCCCTCGAGCACCTCGCCCGCATCCGTCGTCCTCCGCCGCCCGGCGACCCTCTGCATCCACCTCCAACAGCACTCCCTGCGACCTCATCTTCATCACCGCCTCGTGCGTCCCTACCGACTCCGACCGGGAGCCCCGCCGCTCGCTTGTACATGGCATCCGCCTTCCTGCACGCGCGTTGCTGCTGCTTTGCCGCCCGCCTCCCTTCGTTGACGACCAAGACCTGAGGCGTGTGTGCTCCACTGCTAGTTTCGTGGACGACGAGTACCTCTACCGATGACCCTGGATGTCTACGAGCGTCAAGTACCACTACAACCCATGTTCGACTACGTGGATTCGCCAAGTACCACGACCATCGCGTTCCGTTTCTTCACTGT
Organism: Triticum dicoccoides; assembly: GCF_002162155.2. Lineage (NCBI taxonomy): Eukaryota > Viridiplantae > Streptophyta > Magnoliopsida > Poales > Poaceae > Triticum > Triticum dicoccoides. The sequence continues at coordinate 576,831,766 of NC_041389.1, read as the reverse complement.
CAAGGCTGAGAGGACGCCAAGTACCATGAAGACGAGGACCCGTGTACAACTACCGTCGACCTGAACATCTACGAAAACGTGTACAACTACCGTCGCCACGTGAACAACGACTTCCACTACGCCGTGTACGACTACTTCCCACGACGACCCGTGAACGTCTAACTCCACTACGGCCCGTGAACGACTACTTCCCTCGACGACTCGAACCGCTCCGAAAACGCACGCTTCGAAGGTATAACGCCGAGATGACGCCCATGACTTAATGCATGTGTTGAATGAGATGCACCGTTTGCACCGTGTCCGAATTGTCACTCGTGTCCATGCCACTAACCTGTGGGAACCCGGAAGTCGGGATCACCCCACCATCTTGCATGACTCGCTCACGTCACGCCTCCTTTTGCACCGGTATCTCTGTGAGCTACCGGAACCGATATGTTGCCGTGGCACCATTTTTGTTTCGCCGCCGTGGCACCCTTTTCATTCCGCCATGGTGACCAAATGCCTCGTATCATGCTCATGTCAACATTTTCATAATAATTGCATAAACTTTTATATGTCATCCGCATCATGATAACAACAATTAAAATGTTTAATATTGTGTTTGCATTAAACTACTAAATGACATGTGGGGATTTTTCCGGAATTGTTGTTCGTTGCTTTCGGCCTCATTTAACCTTGACTAGATAGGTAGTTTTCATTTGCTTCACCCTCTTGTCATGCTTAACAACATTTAATATTGTTGGGTACATAAACGGGATCAAACTAAATAACTTATCGTGGTGTTTCGTCAATATGCAACTCGTTGCATATTGAGCTCCACTTAATTTGTAGGATTGTTTGTGCACTTTGCCATGCCATGCCTCATTAAACCGGACATGCATCATACTTGATTGTGCATCATGCCATGTTGATGTGCTGGTTGTTTACTATGTTGTTTGCTTCTTTCCGGTGTTGCTTCTTCGGGTTGGTTCCGATAACGTCGCGTTTGTGAGGACCCGTTCGTCTACGTCCGTTTATCTTCTTCATGGACTCGTTCTTCTTCCTTGCGGGATTTCAGGCAAGATGATCATACCCTCGAAATCACTACTATCTTTGCTATGCTAGTTTGCTCGCTCTTTGCTATGCCAATGCTACGACGCCTACCATTTGCTTGTCAGCCTCCCAAATTGCCATGTCAAACCTCTAACCCACCATGTCCTAGCAAACCATTGATTGGCTATGTTACCGCTTTGCTCAGCCCCTCTTATAGCGTTGTTAGTTGAAGGTGAAGATTGAAGTTTGTTCCTGGTTGGAACATGGAGATGTCGTTCCTTGTTGGGACATTTTTACTTGTTGGGATATCACTATATATCTTATTTAATTAATGCATCTATATACTTGGTAAAGGGTGGAAGGCTCGGCCTTATGCCTGGTGTTTTGTTCCACTCTTGCCGCCCTAGTTTCCGTCATATCGGTGTTATGTTCCCGGATTTTGCGTCCCTTACGCGGTTGGGCTATAATGGGAACCCCTTGACAGTTCGCCTTAAGTAAAGCTCTTCCAGCAATGCCCAACATTGGTTTTACCATTCGCCACCTAGCCTTTTCTTTCCCTTGGGTTCTGCAGACTCAAGGGTCATCTTTATTTTAACCCCCCCTGGGCCAGTGCTCCTCTGAGTGTTGGTCCGACCGAGTAGACTGCGGGGCCACCTCGGGGCAACTTGAGGGTTGGTTTTACTCGTAGGATGTCTCATCTGAGTGTGCCCTGAGAAAGAGATATGTGCAGCTCCTATCGGGATTTGTCGGCACATTCGGGCGGTGTTGCTGGTTTAGTTTTACCCTGTCGAAATGTCTTGTTGTACCGGGATACCGAGTCTGATCGGAACGTCTCGGGTGGAGGTCTATTCCTTCGTTGACCGTGAGAGCTTGTGATGGGCTAAGTTGGGACACCCCTGCAGGGATTTGAACTTTCAAAAGCCGTGCCCGCGGTTATGGGCAGATGGGAATTTGTTAACGTCCGGTTGTAGAAAACCCGAAGTTGACCTTATTTAAAATACATCAACCGCGTGTGTAACCGTGATGGTCTCTTTCCGGCGGGGTCCGGGAAGTGAACATGGTTGTTGGAGTTATGCCTGACGTAGGTTGCTATAGGATCACTTCTTGATCATACTTTTATCGACCGTGCTTTACCTTCTCTTCTCGCTCTCATTTGCGTATGTTAGCCACCATATATGCTAGTCGCTTGCTGCAGCTCCACCTCATGCTTTTACCTTACCCATAAGCTTAAATAGTCTTGATCGCGAGGGTGCGAGATTGCTGAGTCCCCGTGGCTCACAGATACTTCCAAAACCAGCTTGCAGGTGCCGATGAGTCCGTGCAGATGACGCAACCAAGCTCAGGAGGAGCTCATTGAAGATCTTGTCCTTTGTGTTGTTTCCGTTCTAGTTGATCAGTAGTGGAGCCCAGTTGGGGTCGATCGGGGACCTTTGTCGCATTTGGGGTTCTTCTTTTATTTTGGTTCCGTAGTCGGACCCTGTTTGTATTTGGTTGATGTAATGCTTTATTCATGTAATTGTGTGAAGTGGCGATTGTAAGCCAACTATGTATCTGTTTCCTTTATATATTACATGGGTTGTGTGAAGATTACCTCACTTGCGACATATGCCCTCAATGCGATTATGCCTCTAAGTCGTGTCTCGACACGTGGGAGATATAGTCGCATCGAGGGTGTTACAATCTGCGCCGACCCAAACGGATGCAGGCGGACGTTTTGGGTCGATGCGTTGGAGTTGCTCTAACTCCACCAGATAACCACTAATCTTACATTACAAGACACATCAGAAACGAAAACTACACAACTCCTAGGTTATACCTTCAAGAAGGAATCGTCGTGCGTGCGTCGATGATGACGAGTCCACCGCAAGGTTGAACTTCGGATTCTCATCCTCAAAGCCAAGCTTCAATTCACCACCTTCAGCAAGGACACGACGCAGTTGCGCGTCAACATACCCTGATCAGAGAACTTGTGTTCCCACCGGAGTGCATAAACTCGTTGTTGAAGCTATTTGCACCATTCACCCTTATCTGACTACCTACGCCTCGATAGCGGGATACCTCTAGAGAAGACAACAGAAGACAAAGACGTCCCATGCCGCCTACCTCCTGCTACTGTGGCACCACCTTCGCTCCAGCAGCAACAGGCTAAACATGACATCTCCGCTAGAGCCACCATGCAACACCTGCATGTAGCAGTCATGACTTGATGTCTCCAAAGACGTTGTGGGCAGCATCCGCTGGGGGCTTCACCCGCCGGCAACAGGCACTGCCCGATAACTTTGGAAGAGGCACATGTGTCACCTTCCGAGCCGCATCTAACTCGATTTGATGATTGACATGACGTCACATACCGCCACCATCCTCAGCAAGGCCGGCAACAATCGTTATAGTAACTCATTTTTAAGCTGGTTGCTTTGAGATCTCAAACTATTGAAATTGTTAATATTTGCTTCGAAGTAAAATGGGAGACGATTTGCTTCGTCGTTGCATGATAATTTACATTGAAGAGGAATTAGCAGCTAATAGCTCTTCTTGTGAAATTATTTAAAAAGTTGATCTTATTAGCTCGTGTAGAAGTCAATTAGACTGTCTAGACTACTACTTGTTACAATTTAGGCATTCAATGGGGTTAACGTGTCAGCCATGACGAGCGAGCAGCAGAATTTTGGGGAAAGGAAAAAGGGGGGGGTGGTTGTTTCACCGACGGGCGGGCCAAGGAAAGGATAAGGGCGGGCGATGCGTGCATCCACGCCATATCCGCACCGACACAAATCCGGCACAACTTTGATCCAAAAATAGGTCATGGACGGACGAATAAACACTCATCCATTTGAGTCAGCGCATTAGGACGCGATTTCTGTCCGTTTCAACCCAAACAGATGTGTGCGGACCAAATGGGTTGGCGCGTTGAAGTTGGGCTAAGGAATATGCCATGCAGTTCAGCTAAGCACGGAGGTGGTTAGCTAAGAGCATTTACAACCGGAGTCCCCATACCCGCCCCAAACGTCCAGGCCGGCTGCCCGGTTATTGCCCGAACCGTTCTGGGCCACCCAACCGGGCTACCCATAGCTGGCCCAAGCCAAGACTACCGGCATTCACCATATCCTGCCTAAATCTGAGGCGGATATGGGGACGCTCGGATGCGCCCGGACACGCACACCACGTCGTCCTGGCTTTTATGTCCGCGCCACCCCCACCACCATCCCCATAAAACACCACCCACCGACGAACAATAGTCACTCTCAGAGTCCACTCGCCCATTCCGCTCCCCATCTTCTCCACTGCTCCCCCAAATCTCTCCGCCTCCACCGCCATGGCCAAGTCCGGCGATGAATCCGGTAGCGAGACCAATCCAATGCACTGGAACGACCTCGTGAAGGAGGAGGACTCCGGCTCCGACAATGATGTGCCCAACGATGAGGAGCTCGCGCTTGCCCGTCCCACTCTGGTTCGCTCTAGTTCCGGGACATGAAGGCTGCCCGGCACGAGTGGCAATGGGCGGTGGCCGCGGCAGAACCCAACCCGCCCCGGCAGAGCACACGCTCCATGCCCATGGTTCCGGAGGAGGCACTCCTTCGGGTGGTGATGCAGCGCTCGCTCACCACGACGAAGACCGACATGAGGCGCCTCCAGCAGAAGAATGTGAAGGCTCTTCGCCTCGGGCTCGAGGCTTCGGAGCACCTCGCGAGGGAGAGGAGAGCGTCAAGGCAAAGACGACACGCCACGCCCGGGTTCAGAGCCGCGCCATCTACCGACTGTCGGGCTTCATCTCCACCGCGTTGGAGAGCGGCACCACCGGCTTGGACGGCGACGACGACGATCCTCCTCCCGTCGCGGATGTGTACACAGAAGAGTCGGATCGCCGCAGAGGTGACCGCAATGGCAAGGACCCCAAGAAGTGGTGATCCTGCCCTCGCCGGATCATTTACGTTTATTCTGTTTGTATTATAATCCGGTGAACAATGCCTTTTGGGTCGGATTCAGTCTGTCCGATAAACTATGCCCTAATTATCTCGTTGGATGTTGATCTACATTGTGTTGCTTACGTGGTTGCATGCATTGTATGGATATATGATTCAGGCATATACGAGGACTACTGTCGGACTCATATTAGGCAACCGTGGTTGTAGATGCTGTAAACGAGCCAAATTTACTCCTCCAGATCCTACATGGTTGAATGCGAGCAACCAAACAAACACTTATTGTTTCTGCCGGACGTTGTTGCCGCAGCGTGCTCGGCGTCGGTGATCTTGAGCGAGCGCGAGGCGCACGAAACTCTCGTGGGGGCGCGTCGTCCATGACGCTGCTGGTCCCAAGCCGCGCGCACACGCACGTGCGTGCGTCTGCCGCGCGCGCCTGCTCTCGGAGCTCGGTCGACGCCGGAGATCACTCAGTCGACCGATTTGATACGTATATACTGGCTCGAAGCTTGTACTCGAACTATATTTTCACGGGCTGCATTTCAAAGCACGTCAATGCAGAGGTCATTCCACGTGTATGCGGTGCGGGTTGGTGAGGGCGCGTGAAGAGCACGTACCAGGAAAGCCGGGTTTGATCCTCTGTTTCAAATAAAAAAATCCACATCCCACGATTGAGCGGCCAACTCTAAGAGCGAAATCGCTTTTTCACGCTCCAGTGGATGCCCTAAACTTAATCCCTCGAATCTTTATCCTGTCCTTAATTAAAAGTTAAATGTTTTGAGGCGTTAAACATTTGCTTAGCTAGCAGATGCCGTAAACTTTAATCCTCTGTAAATGAGATTTGGTTTCCTGCCAAAAATAATAATAATACACTTGGTTCACGCAATTCATAGAACACTTTGCCTGGGTGCATGTTGTCCGCAAACATTGAGTTAAATCCATCACACACACACACGTTAAACTTCCTAAATAGTACATCAGACGCACTTTGAAATAAAACATTGGCAGCTTTCCATCATGAACATAACCCCAGCTAAATCAAACCATCACGCAGATACTAGCGAAATAAACCATTGACACGGTTGCTGCTGCTGTCCGTACGTAGCGCCACCAACCCATTGACATGGCTTCTCCTGTGTGTACGATTAGGATCTTATCCTGATCCCCTAATAATCAAATCGATTTACAGTATCAAATCAAACAGTAGACCACTAGGACCCAACGTTATACACACTAGCCAACGCTAAGCTCACAGTCACGCCCTACCCTTCGCCCATCTATAAATAGGCCGGTTGCTCGTCGAGAACTCTCACACCATCCACAGCAACTGCTGCTACCACCACTGCTTTTCCATCTTAGAAGAAGCCCGCGCGCACACACACACACCAAGATGTTCGGCGGCGGTCTCGACATCATCGGCGGGATCACCGGGAGCAAGACCCGGCTCAAGGGGTCGGTGGTGCTGACCCGCAAGAATGCGCTCGACTTCAACGACCTGGGCGCCACCGTCATGGACAACGTCACCGAGTTCCTCGGCCGCGGCGTCACCTGCCAGCTCATCAGCTCCACCATCGTCGACTCCAGTGAGCACCATCGACCACTTCCCTTCACCATTACAGTACTTATCTTACCGTGCAATGCAGTGTCTGACTAGCTTGTTTGTTTACGTGGCTCGGCTAGACAACGGGAACCGCGGGAAGGTGGGCGCGGAGGCGAGCCTGGAGCAGTGGATCACCAGCCTGCCGTTCATCACGGTGGGCGAGAACAAGTTCAGCGTCAACTTCGACTGGGCGGTGGACAAGCTGGGCGTGCCGGGCGCCATCATCGTCAAGAACAACCACGCCTCCGAGTTCTTCCTCAAGACCATCACCCTCGACAACGTCCCCGGCCACGGCAAGGTCGTCTTCGTCGCCAACTCGTGGGTCTACCCACAGGCCAAGTACCGCTACAGCCGCGTCTTCTTCGCCAACGATGTGAGCTAGCTCTTCAATCGATGTCTTCAATAGATGCAGCATACGTTTTTGCTTGTCCACTTATTTAAGTAAACCTGTATGTACGTGCGTGCGCAGACGTACCTGCCCAGCAAGATGCCGGCGGCACTGAAGCCGTACCGCGACGACGAGCTCCGGAACCTGAGGGGGGACGACCAGCAGGGGCCCTACGAGGCGCACGACCGTGTCTACCGCTACGACGTCTACCACGACCTCGGCGACTCCCGCCAGATCCTCGGTGGCTCCAAGGAGTTCCCCTACCCTCGCCGCTGCCGCACCGGCCGCAAGCTCTCACAAACCAGTGCGTTCATCTCTCTCGCTCTCTCTCTCACACTCACTAGCACTCTCCTTGGAACTTACGTTGCGCGCGCATGCAGACCCCGATCGCGAGAGCCGGCTGCTGCCGCTGGTGCAGAGCATCTACGTGCCGCGGGACGAGCTGTTCGGGCATCTCAAGAAGTCGGACTTCCTTGGCTACTCGCTCAAGGCGCTGGTGGAAGGGATCATACCGGCCATCCGCACCTACGTCGACCTCTCCCCCGGCGAGTTCGACTCCTTCGCCGACATCCTCAAGCTCTACGAGGGTGGCATCAAGCTGCCCGACATCCCGGCCCTCCAGGAGATGCGCAAGCGCTTCCCGCTCCAGCTCGTCAAGGACCTCATCCCCATGGGCGGCGACTACCTCCTCAAGCCCCCCAAGCCACAAGTCATCAAACGTACGCACTTACTATATTTTACTTTGTTATTATAGTTAATTCTTGTCTGGATAAGAGCTGATTATTTACACACGTGCAGAGGACGAGAAAGCATGGATGACCGACGCCGAGTTCGCAAGGGAGATTCTCGCCGGCGTCAACCCGATGATGATCACCCGTGTCACGGTGAGAACTAAACAAATTCATATATCCATCGGCCAAATTATAAGCATCGGTGATTAAGCATGGACTAAACTAATGGTAAAATAAAATTAATCCATTGCATTGCAGGAATTCCCCCCCAAGAGTACTCTGGATCCCAGCCAGTACGGCGACCACACCAGCACCATCACCGAGGCGCACATCGGGTTGAGCCTGGAGGGCCTCACCGTGCAGCAGGCAGTCGCTAGCAACAGGCTCTACATCCTCGACCACCACGACCACATGATGCCGTACCTCGTCAGGCTCAACAACCTCGACGACACCTTCCTCTACGCCACCAGGACTCTGCTCTTCCTGAAAGGTGACGGCACGCTGGCGCCGGTCGCCATCGAGCTGAGCACGCCTCTTCTCGAGGGCGGCCTCACCACCGCGAAGAGCACCGTCTACACTCCGGCGTCCACCGGCGTCGAGGCCTGGATATGGCAGCTGGCCAAGGCGTACGTCTGCGTCAACGACTACGGCTATCACCAGCTGGTCAGCCACTGGCTCAACACCCACGCCGTGATGGAGCCCTTCATCATCGCCACGAACCGGCAGCTGAGCGTGACCCACCCGGTGCACAAGCTTCTGCACCCGCACTACCGTGACACGATGAACATCAACTCGCGGGCGCGCGAGCTGCTCGTCAGCGCCGGCGGGATCATCGAGCTGACCGTCTTCCAGCGCAAGTACGCCATGGAGATGTCCTCCGTCACCTACAAGGACTGGAACTTCAACGAGCAGGCCCTACCAGACGACCTAATCAAGAGGTAAGTTAAAGTTGTTCTATTTCTTCTATATAGGGAGCAGGTTGATTATGAGAAGAACCGTTCGTCAGTTAGTGACACGCATGGTATTAATCCTGAATTGCAGGGGGATGGCGGTCCGTGACCCATCTAGCCCGCACAAAGTGCGGTTGCTGCTTGAGGACTACCCTTATGCGGTGGACGGGCTGGCTATCTGGACCGCCATCGAGCAGTGGGTGACAGAGTATCTTGCCATCTACTACACAAGCGACAGTGTGCTTCAGAGCGATGTGGAGCTGCAGGCGTGGTGGAAGGAGGTTCGCGAAGTCGGGCACGGCGACCTCAAGGACGCGGCGTGGTGGCCTAAGATGAAGACGGTGGCGGAGCTGGTCAAGGCCTGCGCCACCATCATCTGGACCGGGTCGGCGCTGCATGCCGCCGTAAACTTCGGGCAGTACCCGTACGCAGGTTACCATCCCAACAAGCCGTCAGCGAGCCGTCGTCCGATGCCTGAGCCGGACACCGAGGAGTACTCACTGCTGGCCCGCGACCCGGAAAAGGTCTTCATCCGCACCATCACCAACCAAATGCAGGCCATCATTGGCATTTCTCTGCTGGAGATCCTATCCAAGCATTCCTCCGATGAGATTTACCTCGGGCAGCGTGACACGCCGGAGTGGACGTCAGATGCCAAGGCACTGGAGGCGTTCAAGCGGTTCGGCACGAGGCTGGAGGGCATCGAGAGCCAGGTGGTGGCCTTGAACGGAAACCCCCAGCTCAAGAACCGCAACGGGCCGGCCCAGTTTCCGTATATGCTGCTCTACCCCAACACCTCCGACCACACGGGTGAGGCCGAGGGGCTCACGGCCAGGGGCATCCCCAACAGCATCTCCATCTAATGAGATATTTGGAGGAGCATTGTTGCTCGCCAGCATGCAAAGATGTTGGGGTGCGTGCTTCGAGGATCATTGCTTCAATAATCTAGTACACCAGTGCTCATTTGACACCCAAGTGTAAGTGTTATGTGCGTGGGTAGTCACTGGTCAATGTATGTTCCATGTAATTTTCCCCTTCCAAATTATATATTAATAAAGTGATGGGTTATGCTTCTTTTAATGGAAAGAGTGGGAAATTTCCTACTGTAATTTTATTATAGAAAACATAAATAAACATATGCAGACTATACTAGTGAAACGGGCATTGAAGGTGGTTTCGGTACATGGGCCTGAGGCGGTCCCATCCGCCTATAAGCCCTTGTGCTAATGTGCGTAGAATTGGAGACCGGTATCAAACTGCATGCAATGATATTTCACTGTAGGCGGTGCATTGAGAGAAAGGCCACACATGCTTGGAACATGAGAAGTGGCTTCTTATTTGGATCCACCTCCTATATACTAACATTACATGTGGTTTCTTTAGCTGAACGACATGTATTTCGTGTTTGAGGGTGGTTTTCTTTTTCAGCTCCAGCGGTATTCAAAATACACATTCAATGTGTTTTCATAATGCACACATCCACATTCATCTCATAATTGCATTACATCCTATTTCATAAACACATGTATATATATATCCATATGTGTGAGCAACATATGCAACAAACAAAATGCTACACGCTAAAACCCGCGCCACATCATTGGCTAGGACGAATGGTTCGTCTGCATACGCAAGATTGTTGAGATCCACTGTTGTCATTCCGTACTGCGGGTCTTCCGTTACCCCGCCTCGTGTCATATTGACCCATTTGCACCGAAACAAAGGGACCTTCAAACCACCTCCATAGTTAAGTTCCCATATGTCCTCTATGTAACCATAATATGTTTCCTTTCCCGTGTTGGTTGTTGCATCAAAGCGGACACCACTGTTTTGGTTGGTGCTCTTCTTATCCTGGGCGATCGTGTAAAATGTATTCCCATTTATCTGGTACCCTTTGAAAGTCATTATATTCGAAGATGGTAACTGGGACAGCGAGTACAAGTCATCTTCAATATCGCCATCATGCATGGCACGTTTCTGCAACCAACCGGCGAAAGTCCTCGTTTGTTCACGTGTAATCCAGTCGTCAGACTTCTCCAGGTGTTTGGAGTGTAGAAAATTCTTGTGTTCCTCCATATACGGAGCCACCAAGGCGGAATTCTATAGAACTGTGTAGTGTGCTTCAGTGAGAGAATGCCCGTCCATACATATTATTTGATCCCCTCTTAGCGTGCCTTTTCCATCCAGTCTGCCCTTATGCCGCGATTCAGGAACACCAATCGGCTTAATGTCAGGAATAAAGTCAATTCAAAACTCAATAACCTCCTCATTTTCATGGCCCTTCCAGATGCTTCCTTCTGGCCTAGCACGGTTATGAACATATTTCTTCAAGACTCCCATGAACCTCTCAAAGGGGAACATATTGTGTAGAAATAGAGGACCCAAAACGTTAATCTCTTCGCAAAGGTGAACTAGGACGTGTGTCATGATGTTGAAGAAGGATGGTGGGAACACCAACTCGAAGCTGACAAGACATTGCACCAAATCATTTTGTAACCTTGGTATGATTTCTGGATCGATTACCTTCTGAGAGATTGCATTAAGGAATGCACATAGCTTCACAATGGCTAATCGAACGTTTTCCGGTAGAAGCCCCCTCAATGCTACCGGAAGCAGTTGCGTCATAATCACGTGGCAGTCATGAGACTTTAGGTTCTGGAACTTTTTCTCTGCCATATTTCTTATTCCCTTTATATTCGACGAGAAGCCAGACGGTACCTTCATGCTGAGCAGGCATTCAAAGAAGATTTCCTTCTCTTCTTTGGTAAGAGCGTAGCTGGCCTGACCCTGATGTATGCCGTCTATTCCGTGCATACATTCCTGGTCCTCCCGTGCCTATGGTGTATCTTTTGTCTTCCCATACACGCCCAAGAAGCCAAGCAGGGCACGCAAAGATTCTTCGTCACGTGCATCACATCGATTGCGGAGCGGACCTCTAGGTCTTTCCAATATGGAAGGTCCCAAAATATAGATTTCTTCTTCCACATGGGTGCGCGTCCGCCAGCGTCCTTCGGAACAGGTTGTCCGCCAGGACCTTTCCAAAGATTACCTTCAAATTCTTGACTATATCATGTACATCAGCACCAGCAACAGTACGGTGGTGAGGCTTCGTCCGGTGATCCGCCTCACCTTTTAAATGCTTGCCTTTCTTTCTTACAGGATGCCTGCTCGGAAGAAATCGACGATGTCCCAGGTACACATTCTTCCTACAACTCTCCAAATATATACTGTCGGTATCATCCAAACAGTGCGTGCATCCGCGGTATACCTTGTTTGTCTATCCTGAAAGGTTACTGAGAGCAGGCCAATCATTGATGGTCACGAACACCAACACCTTTAGGTCAAATTCTTTCTGTTTGTGCTCATCCCACGCACGTACACATTTTCCATTCCACAGCTGTAATAGTTCTTCAACTAATGGCCTTAGGTACACATCAATGTCGTTGCCGGGTTGCTTAGGGCCTTGGATGAGCATTGGCATCATAATGAATTTCTCCGAGAAATTCATTATGATGCCAATGCTCATCCAAGGCCCTAAGCAACCCGGCAACGACATTGATGTGTACCTAAGGCCATTAGTTGAAGAACTATTACAGCTGTGGAATGGAAAATGTGTACGTGCGTGGGATGAGCACAAACAGGAGGAATTTGACCTAAAGGCGTTGCTATTCGTGACCATCAACGATTGGCCCGCTCTCAGTAAACTTTCAGGACAAACAAACAAGGGATACCATGCATGCACGCACTGTTTACTTGACACCAAAAGTATATACCTGGGAAGCTGCAGGAAGAATGTGTACCTGGGCCATCGTCGATTTCTTCCGACCAACCATCAATGTCGAAAGAAAGGCAAGCATTTCAAAGGTGAGGCAGATCACCGGAAGAAGCCCGCCATGCGTACCGGTGATCACGTACTTGCTATGGTCAATGATTTACACGTAATCTTTGGAAAGGGTCCCGGTGCACAAGCTGTTCCGAATGACGCTGGGGGACACGCACCCATGTGGAAGAAGAAATCCATATTTTGGGACCTACCCTACTGGAAAGACCTAGATGTCCGCTCTTCAATTGAACTGATGCACGTGACGAAGAACCTTTGCGTGAACCTGCTAGGCTTCTTGGGCGTGTATGGAAAGACAAAAGATACAGGTAAGGCACGGGAGGACCTGCAATATTTGCACGAAAAAGACGGCATGCCTCCTGTGACGCCCCCGATTGAATCGTACACTAATCATGCACGCAAACGTGTACGATCAAGATCAGGAACTCACGGGAAGATATCAGAACACAACTCTAAAACATAAATAAGTCATACAAGCATCATAATACAAGCCAGGGGCCTCGAGGGCTCGAATACAAGTGCTCGATCATAGACGAGTCAGCGGAAGCAACAATATCTGAGTACATACATACGTTAAACAAGTTTCCATAAGATGGCTAGCACAAACTGGGATACAGATCGAAAGAGGCGCAGGCCTCCTGCCTGGGATCCTTCTAAACTACTCCTGGTCGTCGTCAGCAGCCTGCACGTAGTAGTAGGCACCTCCAGTGTAGTAGTCGTCGTCGACGGTGGCGTCTGGCTCCTGGGCTCCAACGTCTGGTTGCGGCATCCGAGAAAAAGAGGAAAAGGGGGAAAAGAGGGAGAAAAGCAACTGTGAGTACCCATCCAAAGTACTCGCAAGCAAGGAGCTACACTACATATGCATGGGTATATGTGTAAGGAGGCCATATCAGTTGACTGAACTACAGAATGCCAGAATAAGAGGGGGATAGCTAGTCCTATCGAAGACTACGCTTCTGGCAGCCTTCGTCTTGCAGCACGTAGGAGAGAGTAGATTGAAGTCCTCCAATTAGCATCGCATAGCATAATCCTACCCGGCGATCCTCCCCTCGAGGAGGTGCGCAAGCGCTTCCCGCTCCAGCTCGTCAAGGACCTCATCCCCATGGGCGGCGACTACCTCCTCAAGCCCCCCAAGCCACAAGTCATCAAACGTACCTACCTACCTACTTATATTTTACTTACGTACATATAATTCTATAAACTACAACTACTAGTACATAATTCTATAAACGTACTAGGAGTCATCAAACGTTGGAAGAAATTATATATAATTTCGATTATTGACGCACGTGCAGAGGACGAGAAAGCATGGATGACCGACGCGGAGTTCGCAAGGGAGATTCTCGCCGGCGTCAACCCGATGATGATCACCCGTGTCACGGTGAGAACTAAACAAATTCATATATCCATTGGCTAAATTATAAGCATAGGTGATTAAGCATGGACTAAACTAATGGTAAAATAAAATTAATCCATTGCATTGCAGGAGTTCCCCCCAAAGAGTACTCTGGATCCCAGCCAGTACGGCGACCACACCAGCACCATCACCGAGGCGCAGATCGGGTCGAGCCTCGAGGGCCTCACCGTGCAGCAGGCAGTCGCCAGCAACAGGCTCTACATGCTCGACCACCACGACCACATGATGCCATATCTCGTCAGGCCCTACCAGACGACCTAATCAAGAGGTAAGTTGAAGTTGTTCTATTTCTTCTATATAGGGAGCAGGATAATTATGAGAAGAACCGTTCGTCAGTTAGTGACATGCATGGTATTAATCATGAATTGCAGGGGCATGGCGGTCCGCGACCCATCTAGCCCGCACAAAGTGCGGTTGCTGCTTGAGGACTACCCTTATGCGGTGGACGGGCTGGCTATCTGGACCGCCATCGAGCAGTGGGTGACAGAGTATCTTGCCATCTACTACACAAGCGACAGTGTGCTTCAGAGCGACGTGGAGCTGCAGGCGTGGTGGAAGGAGGTTCGCGAGGTCGGGCACGGCGACCTCAAGGACGCGGCGTGGTGGCCTAAGATGAAGACGGTGGCGGAACTGGTCAAGGCCTGCGCCACCATCATCTGGACCGGGTCGGCGCTGCACGCCGCCGTAAACTTCGGGCAGTACCCGTACGCAAGTTACCACCCCAACAAGCCGTCAGCGAGCTGTCGTCCGATGCCTGAGCCGGACACCGAGGAGTACTCACTGCTGGCCGGCGACCCGGAAAAGGTCTTCATCCGCACCATCACCAACCAAATGCAGGCCATCATTGGCATTTTTCTGCTGGAGATCTTGTCCAAGCATTCCTCCGATGAGATTTACCTCGGACAGCGTGACACGCCGGAGTGGACGTCGGATGCCAAGGCACTCGAGGCGTTCAAGCGGTTCGGCATGAGGCTGGAGGGCATCGAGAGCCAGGTGGTGGCCTTGAACGGAAACCCCCAGCTCAAGAACCGCAACGGGCCGGCCCAGTTCCCGTACATGCTGCTCTACCCCAACACCTCCGACCACACGGGCGAGGCCGAGGGGCTCACGGCCAGGGGCATCCCCAACAGCATCTCCATCTAATGAGATATTTGGAGGAACATTGTTGCTCGCCCGCATGCAAAGATGTTGGGGTGCGTGCTTCGATGATCATTGCTTCAATAATCTAGTACACCAGTGCTCATTTGACACCCAAATGTTATGTGCGTGGGTAGCCACTGGTCAATGTATGTTCCATGTAATTTTCCCTTCCAAATTATATATTAATAAAGTGATGGGTTATGCTTCTTTTAATGAAAAGAGTGGGAAATTTCCTACTATAATTTTATTATAGAAAACATAAATAAACATATGCAGACTATACTAGTGAAACGGCCATTGAAGGTGGTTTCGGTACATGGGCCTGAGGCGGTCCCATCCGCCTATAAGCCCTTGTCGCTAATGTGCCTAGAATTGGAGACCGGCATCTAACTGCATGCAATGATATATCATTGTAAGCGGTGCATTGAGAAAAAGGCCACACATGCTTGGAACATCAGAAGTGGCTTCTTATTTGGTACCACCTCCTATATACTAACATTACATGTGGTTTCTTTAGCAGAACGACATGTATTTCGTGTTTGAGGGTGGTTTTCTTTTTCAGTTCCAGCGGTATTCAAAATACACATTCAATGCGTTTTCATAATGCACACATCCACATTCATCTCATAATTGTATTGCATCTTATTTCATAAACACATGTATATATATATATATATATATATATGTATATATATATATATATATATCTGTGTGTGTGTGTGTGTCTGTGTGAGCAACATATGCAACAAACAAAATGCTACAAGCTAAAATGTGTCTAGAGTAAATTTATGAAACAAAATTTCAAAATCGGCAATGTGTGATCACCAACTCGGAGAATAGTCTTGAGTTCGTCAACTCTTTGAAAATGACCATTGCATTGTCCATTGAGCAGTTAAGAGTCCAGGTAAGACACTCAACCTCTTGGATCGCTGGTGAAAGGCGACGACTTTACCATATTTGTAACACGCAGTTGAGAGCCCAGGTAGTCATCCTCCTCCTTTATAGTGGCGCCGGTCCTCCCCAAATTAACAATTTCAAAAACTACCGTGAATTTGTCAGAAAAGGTTCGTGATTTAAAAAAAATCAGGATATCAAAAAAATGTTAGCGAACAATGTTCATGAATTGGAAAGATGTTCGTAAGATGAAACTGAAAAGGGAAAATGAAAAATAAAATAAATTTGAAAATGAATAAAAATAACAGGTATGAAAAAAATGAGAAAATGAAAATGAAAAAGGAAAGGAAAATATAAAGAAAAAAATCCAGAAAGAAAAAACAAAGAAAACAAAAAAAGAACATGAAAAACGTTCTTGAGTTTGAAAAACAATTGCAAATTCAAACAATGTTCACGATTTTGTTGAATGTTCGAGAATTAGAAAATGCTCCAGAATTTGAATAACAATCATGAATATGAAAAATGTAGGCAGATTCAAAAAATCTTTGTGACTTTCAGAAAGTCTGAAATGCAAAAAATGTTTGTGAATTTACACATCTCCTGGAGGTTAGTTTCAATTCAACCCCATCCCATATTTGCTCAACAGTACAATCTTGTTGCTGGCAGATGCTATAAAGGTCCCATAAACCTATTTTCAAAGAAATATCCCCAACCCACTGATCATGCCAAAAGGAGATGTTCCTACCATCACCCACCTTCAACCTATAGAAGGTTTTTACACCCCTAAAAGCCCATCATATACTTTTCCAGAAGGGAGATCCCAACTCTGGTTTGCTATGCATAATATTAGGTTTGTCAACACCATATTTGTAACATAGGATTTTCTTCCAATCACTATCTCTAGCATCAAAAAATCGTTTACTCCAAGTAGCCAACAAATCCATATTGAACTCTCTCAGGTTAGGCACCCCCATGCCACCAAACTCCGTCCTCATAGAAATGAGGGCCCATTTAGCTAAATGGTATTTATGTGCATCCCCATAATTCCCCCAGAAAAAGTGAGACATTTGAGAAATGATCGCATCAATAGCCCATTTAGGGAATTTCATCACATACATCAAATATGCAGGAATGCTGGCAATACTAGTAGATATTAAAATCAATTTACCCGGATAAGAAAGATTCCTCACCAACCAACCAGAAATGCTATCTATGATAGGCTGCAAATCTTCTCTTCTCAAATTCTTAAAGTGAAGTGGCACCCCCAAGTACTTGAAGGGGAAAGTCCCCATTTTACTACAAAAAATTTGTGCAAAGCAATTAGCAGTCTCCTTATCCACATGGATGGTATGCAAAACAGTCTTATGAAAATTAATCTTGAGACCCGACAATTTTTCAAAACAAGACAGAATCCATTTCAGATTTCTAGCCTTGTCCACAAAACTTTCCAGAAAGAGTATGGTCTCATCAGCATATTGAAGACTCACCACACCCCCTGGGATCACATGTGGCATAAGACCAGAGATCAAACCATTATTCACAACTTTAGAATGCATTTTTGTAAACACATCAGCCACAAGGTTGAAAATGAGTGGAGAGAAAGAGTCACCTTGTTTAAGCCCTTTGCCACACACAAAATGGGACCCATTAGTGTCATCAATCCTCACATAAGAGGAGATATTAAATAGAGTACTACAAATCCAACTAATCCACTTTTTCCCGAAGCCTCTAGAAGTGAGCATTTCCTCAAGGAATTCCCAGCTCACTCTATCATAGGCTATCTCATAATCTAGTTTAAGAATAAGCCCACTAGCCCATATACTATGAACCTCATGAATCACCTCATGGGCCATCACCACACTCTCCAAGATAAACCTCCCTTTTATAAAAGCAGTTTGATTAGGAGAAATTAGCTTATCACATAGAGGGAAGGCCCTGATTGTCATAGCTTTAGTAAAAATCTTAATAACACAATTGATAAGACTAATTGGCCTAAATTTCCTCATCTCCTCAGCACCGGGTTCCATAGGGATCAATGTAATAATAGCAAAGTTTAAACAGTAGATGTCCAGGACCCCATCCTCAAAGTCCTCAACCATCCACAAAACATCTTTCTTGATAATCTCCGAGAAATTTGGGTAAAAAAGAAAGGAGAACACATCAGGTCCAGGGGCACCATTTGCGTAAGAACTCATAATGCATTTTTAATTTCTGCCTCAGAAAAGGATTTTTCCAGAACAACATTCTCCTCTGGAGTAACCGGCTCAGAGGGATCCCATAAATCATCACCCAAGTGGATGTCAGGTTTGGTTTCATAAGAAAACAACTTCTTGTGAAAATTAGTGGCCACCCTGAGAATATCAGCAGTAGAATGAACAGGGCCATCCTCACTCATCATTCGAGTAAGATGGTTTTTCCTGTGTCTATGGTTAGCCAAGGAGTGAAAATAGTAGTTATTTTATGATCACCTTCTAAAATTTTCCTCTCTCTAGATCTCTGCCATAAAGCAGTCTCCTCCACTTTCGAGATACTATCTAACTCTTCCCTAAGATCTCTCAATTTGTTAGCATCATCAACAGGGAGCTGGTCACTTTCACAAACAATATCCAGCTTGTCTATCTCCATAAGGAGAGCTTTCTTTTTCTTTTTCAGACCAGCCTCCACATTGATATCCAACCTTTAATCTTTTTTCTAAGCAATCTAGTCTTAAATTGCCAATTATCAATAGAGGACCTAGTATTAGAATCGGTCTGCCACACAACTTCCACCATATTCCTGAAATCTGGCTGGGATAACCACCGTTTCTCTAAACCTAAACATCTTCGGATTATTAGTACTTCTAGCCCCAGTATCAATCACAAGCAGGGTATGATCGCTCCCCGCTCTAGGCAAGGCTACGAGAGTAGATAAAGGGAAGTGGTTATCCCAAGATGTAGAGGCAAAAACCCTATCCAACACCGCAAGAATGGGGACTGCCTGGTTGTTAGACCAAGTAAACTTCCTATTAGAAATATGAATCTCCATCAACCCCCACCAATTAATCCAATCATTAAAAAGAAAGGTATATTGGGTGTTGATAAACTTTTGTCATCAGCTGATCTGACAAGATTTAAATCACCACAAAGCAAAATAGGATAAGAAGAATCTTCTAAAATGTCATGCAGCTCAACAATGAATTATGTTTTATATTCGTTATAGGTTGTCCCATAGATCACCACAAGGTGCCAAACAAACTCATCTTTGTTATTCCTAATAGTAGCAACCACACCAATTTTTTTATTAGTAAAACCAACTATTGTAAAAGTATCTTTCTTAATCCCAAGAAGGATGCCACCGACAGTGTTATCAGCAGGCAGGAAATGCCAAACAAAAGCCTCACATATATCTATAGACTTGAGGAAACCCTCAGAAATTATTTCTCTTTTTGTTTCTTGAAACCCAATAAAGTCAAGCTTAGTATCAACTATAATATCACATATGCATTGATTTTTTCCAGGTTGACCAAGACCCCTAATGTTCCAAATCAAACTTATCATGATTAAGAAATTTTGAAAGGGTGGGATAGGCCACAAGGCTTGACCTTAGAAACCACTGCAGGAGTCCTCCCCAACACATCAGCAGTGCCCACAGAGTGAGGAAAGGATCTCTTAACAGGAGTCTCTAAATAATCATCAACACTTAAATATAAACTTTTAGGGAGAACAATTTCAGGATTATTATTGGCAAAGTTAGGACAATTCTGTTTGTCAATATTAACCAAGTCATTAACAATATCATTTCTGCTATCATCATCCACACCCACTTTTAAACTGACAATCTTAGTTTGTTCATTCAACATTTCATTGCTAAGGATGGGAAAGGATTTACCTTGGTATGTTGCTGGAATCTCAAAATTATACTTCCTTTTGTATGTCTCAACCTTATCCATAATATTGATATGTCCATGATTCCTAGTCACAGGTTTCTTTGCAAGTACTCGCCCCCATTTGTTGTTTTTTGAGATCGTGTTCCCATTGCTGCTGACTTGGTTCAGTGTCTCTAGCAAAGATCTTTTCAGGCCACTAGCAACTAGTAGGCTAACAACTTCCTTTGGTATGGTGTCCATTTCTTCCTCAACAGGTTCTTCCTCATCAGAAAATGACATGTCCATATACTTCAGAACCTCTTCACAGTACACCCTACTTTTTGTTCCTGAAAGGAATTCTCCCTCTCTGTGCAAATTCCTTTGTCAAGTGATGGAGTACAAACCATTCACATATCTGTAAAAAACATTCAAGATTTCGAAAAGGAGTGTGGATTTGCAAAAAACTATTGTTCATGAATTCAGAAAATGCCAAGAGTTTGTAATAAAATGTTTTGTAAATTTGGAAATTGTTAGCGATTTAGAAATATCATGATATCAAAAAATGTTCGTGAACTCAAAAAATTGTTCATGATTTCCAAAAATGTTTACGACTTCAAAAACCATTCAATATTTTGAAATATGTTTGCAAGATGAAAAAGAAAAAATGGAAAAAGGAATGAAAATTAAAAAAGGAAAAACCGACAAGATAAAATGACAATAGAAAAGCGAAATGAAAAAGGGAAAATCAAAAAATATAAATGAAAGAAAAACCAGAAGAAAACCTAGAGGAAAAAGTTGAAATTGAGCGGCCTGTACACAGGCGCATGGGACGCGCTAAAGGGTCAGTTCTTTTGGGCAATCCTCCAAGAATCGACCCCCTCCCAACTTGTCCTAGAATTGCCACTCCATTTTGTTTACAATTCCAAGATAATTAAACCTTCACTAGCAAGGAATTGCAAAAAAATAGTGGCAATTCTGGGAGAAGCTCGGGAGGGGATCAATTCTAGGAGAATTTCCCAAAAGAACCGGCCCTGTATGATCCCGCGGCCTTAGGACTTAACCTCGGGAATCGGCCTTGATGCGGCAGGCTGAAGGCGGGCCCGGTGCATGTATCCTCGTGGCGTGCCGCGGGCTGCCTCTTATAAGCACGGCCCATATGACTGGTTCTGCATCCGACGGTAAATCCATCGTCCTCTCTTGTTTTTTTAGAATTGAGAAACCGCCACCGATTGAGACCGTGCTGCCCCAACTGGACCCTTACCAGCGTGACCTGGTGCTAGAAGAAAGGCGCGTCAAAGTTCATGGTGTGGCCTTCAAGTTGTGGCCTTTGTTCCCTTCGGTGCCCAGGACTCATCGAGTCTGGCGTTTCCACTATCGGTCCGCGATCAATAGGCTCCCCCACTATGTTTGGGATCGTGAAGCCATTGCCAAGGTCATTGAGGGAAACTGTGCACTCGATCGCATCAAGCACAAGTACTGATACGACTTAAACATATCTATGCTTTATTGTTTTATGCTATGTTTATATCATTTTGGCACAGCTTTGGCATTTGTTTTTTATCACTTTTCAGGACTAACCTATTAACTCAGTGCCTAGTGTCAATTGTTGTTTTCTGCATGTTTCTAGACTTATAGGAAAATCAATTTTACGGATGTCCAAAATTACCAATAAATTCCATATTTTTTGAGCTGGGAAGCTTCTAGGGAGCCCGGGCCCCACCGAAGGGGAGCCCTATGGGCCCCACACACCCAGAGCATGCGACTAGGGGGTTGGCTATGTGGTGGACCTGTGTGGGCCCCACTAGACTTCTTTCTACCGCTCTCGATGCCTATATTTTTCTTTTGCTCTGAAAACCCTGAACATCAAGGAGGTTTCTGTTCTTGCCTCCGCACTTCTTGGTTCCATGGCAATCCAATCTGGAGGCCTTTTTTGGTACTCTGCCCAAGGGGGAAATCATCACGATAGCCATCTCCATGAACTTGAAGCTCACCATGATCGTCGATGAGTAGTTTCCTTTGGACTCTCGGTCCATAGCAGTAGCAAGATGGCTTTCTCTCCCTTGTTCTTGATACAAAGATCACATGAGCTGCCCTACATGATTGTGATCCATCTGATGTAATATATTGATGTGCTTGTTGCTGTGATCAATTGTCGCTTTATGATCAGATCGATCCATGAATTCTTTTGAGATCAATTTGCTTAATTTGTTGGACAATTCTTATTCATATATGCTCTCTGATCTATTTGTCTATCTTTGGCCAATTATGATAGATGATCTCCAAGAGGGAGTTGTGTATGATAGTTGGGTTCAATCTTGCAAGTAATCAACCACAGTGAAAGAAAGTGAAAAAGTCTTGAATTGTGTTGCCACCACTAGGAATAGAATGATGATTGCCTAGTTGTTCCTTGAACATCTGCTGAAAGCATGCAGGGTGACGAACAACTCAACATACATATGTATAACTTAAGTTTCATATTAGCAAGATTCTCAAAACGTAGGAATAGAAAAGGCGCATTGTCGGTGTCAAAACCGGCTGATCTCGGGTAGGGGGTCCCGAACTGTGCGTCTAGGCGGATGGTAACAGGAGACGAGGGACACGATGTTTTACCCAGGTTCGGGCCCTCTTGATGGAGGTAAAACTCTACGTCCTGCTTGATTAATATTGATGATGTGTGTTACAAGAGTAGATCTACCACGAGATCAAGGAGGCTAAACCCTAGAAGCTAGCCTATGGTATGATTGTTGTTCGTCCTACGGACTAAAGCCATCCGGTTTATATAGACACCGAAGAGGGCTAGGGTTACACAAAGTCGGTTACAATGGTAGGAGATCTACATATCCGTATCGCCAAGCTTGCCTTCCACGCCAAGGAAAGTCCCATCCGGACACGGGACGAAGTCTTCAATCTTGTATCTTCATAGTCTTGGAGTCCGGCCGATGATGATAGTTCGGCTATCCGGACACCCCCTAGTCCGGGACTCCCTCAGTAGCCCCCGAACCAGGCTTCAATGACGACGAGCCCGGCGCATATGTTGTCTTCGGCGTTGCAAGGCGGGTTCTCCTTCAAACTTCATGTTCCTGTCGAATAGTGTTCGGCTTCCTCATAAATGTTGCGCTCCTTGGCTTCTACGCCCAATAATGGCCTTCTTCCACGTGTCGTATGAATGCGAAAAGCTAGGGTATTTTTACATTTCTCCCCCCAGCTGTGCGAACGAGCCGCCTATAAGAGAGG
Source organism: Triticum dicoccoides (assembly GCF_002162155.2). Classification (NCBI taxonomy): domain Eukaryota; kingdom Viridiplantae; phylum Streptophyta; class Magnoliopsida; order Poales; family Poaceae; genus Triticum; species Triticum dicoccoides. The sequence goes on along the minus strand of NC_041389.1, from coordinate 576,808,775 downwards.
TGAGGATCTAGATCCGACTCACACCATCCTCCTTCCGCAAGTACTCATCGAAGCGCCTCTGACAAAAATCCACTCTATCATGGACAGTCGACGTGGCTCCTCCTCTCGCACTCCCAGCCCTAAGCCAGGAGATTGGGGGAAATGCTCAGTTCCACACAGCGAGCTAGTGGCGCTCCAAACCGAGGGATATCTTCCCCCAGCCTTCATGGTTCCGGTTCGGGCCGGACTGGCCACCTTCCGGGGTGGAAAGCAGGCGGAGAGCGTTCCCAACCCCTCCAAAGGGGAGCGGGTATGCTTCGTCCCTTAGTTAGTAAGGGGACTCGGATTTCCCATACATCCGTTTCTCCGGGGGCTCCTGGAGTTCTACGGACTCCAGCTTCACCACCTTACACCTGCCTCCATTTTGCACATAGCGGGCTTTGTAGCTCTTTGCGAGCTGTTCCTGGGCATCGAGCCCCATTTTGCACCGTGGAAGAGATTGTTTTGCCGCGTACCCCGTTCTTACGAGGGGTCGATATATCAAGTGGGCGGAGCCGAAATATGGCGCATCGCAGGGACCGGATATCCATCCGGCACCCCGAAGAAGGCGTCCAAAGATTGTCCTTCGGAATGGTTCTATATGGAGGACGCTCCTCTGCCAGATCCAGTCCGGATCGGCCTCCCAGAGTTCAACAATGCCCCCTTGAAGAAACGCCTGAGTTGGCGCCCACGGAGCCCTCAACGGGAGGATGATGGGAGCGTCCATTATCTGATGGGCCGGATTAGGTTACTGTCCCACTCCGGACTGACCATGATTGGAATCATGGCCACGTGCATTATGCGAGGGGTGCAGCCGCTCCAATATAGGGGCCACCCCATGTGAGACTTCAACGGGGAGAACGACGCCACCCGTCATGGCCGCAAGGGGCCAGGATCGGCCGCGGATCTGGTGAAGATCCTGTCCGGCTTGTACAAGGGGGAGAAGGAAGACTTTCTCCAGACGAGCCCATTGAATGGGTTCTCCATGAATAACCCTCGGAGCTGGGTAAGTGAACGTTTATTCATTCGACCCGTGGTTTCGAAGTTAAATGCCTTACTCCATGATTTTGACGCAGGAACTGCGTCGGGATGTGGAGCGCATACACAGTCCGGCTCCACAACCCGAGGATCCGGGAAGATCCCTTGATCCGGCTTCCGAAGAGAATCCAGACATAAAGGTGGATTTAATTGACGAGGTGTTCCACCAGCTCAGCATAGATAATGCTTTGGTCGCCATTACGGCTGACTACCCCGGTTTGTGTCCGGCTTCCCAGGTGAGTACGACCGAAGTTCTGACACCGTTGCTTTGTTAATGCTTATTTCTAACCACCGTGCACCAATGGTGCTCGGCAGGCGGTGCCTTCACGGTAAGAAGCCGAGCTTGCGGCGACTGACCAAACGAGGTCAGTTCGGCCCAGCAGGCGGAAGAGGAGTGTGGCGCGAATCGAAACGTCGCCGCAAAGGTATGGCGCACCATTGTCCTTTAAGGAAAAAACTCCTGGGAGGCATATTAATGCTCATCATTCTTCCAGGAGAAAAAGCGCTCGCCGGACTGAGTCCGGAGAGGGTGCCCACCAAGCCTCCGCCAGCCAGGCTCCAACGCCTGGTCCGGAAGGGGAGGCTAGCGCAAGGCGCGAGCCGGACGCTCCTCCAACGAAGGATGCCGATAGGTTGTCCGCCACCAGGTCTGAGGTGGAGAGCGCCATGAATCATAGGCGCTGTCGAACAATTCTTCGTGAGGCGTGTTTCTCCCCTGAGGCGTTAAATGCCTTTAATGCAGGAGACGCGCACCTCCGTGCTGCTCAAGATGGTTTAACCAAAGCCACGGAGCAGTATGTAAAGGACATACGGGTGAGGATTTTTAATGGCTATATATGCCAGTAGCCCCCTAGACTTAAAATAGTTAAACTAACTGATTTAAGGATCATTTGTTATGCAGGATCTTACTGAGAAGAATACCCACCTGTCTCAGGAGCTTCAAGAGTGCAAGGCCCAACTTGAGGCCGCACTAGCCGCTGCCGGGGGAGCCATGGAGACCCCCTCTGGTAATTCATATTTTTGAAAAGAGAAGAAGTTAACAAAATGCGGCGTGTGTTTATACTCTGACAATAATACTGCAGAGGGCGCCGGACTAGATCCGGACAAGCAACAGCTACTGCGCCAGTTGAAGGCCGGCGAGAGGGTGCTTACGAAGGTGCAGCAGGAGAGGAACAAACTCCAAGATGCCCACACCCAGCTTGGAGAAGAGCTAAAAGGTGTTCAGGCCCAGCTGTCTGGCTCCTTGAAGGAGAATCAGCGGCTTTGTCGCGGCATCTATAGTAAGTGCTTGAGCAAACTCTTTTGAAAAGAAGAGTTCGGCGAGGAAGTCGGTTGACAAAAATATTTCTGTAGGTGTGCTCACAGGTCGCCCTGCGGAGGAAATGCCTGGTTCAACGGGTGACCAACTTCCCGAGCTGGTGCATCTTCTCGAACGTGTTCGGCAGGCGATGAGTGGTGTCGTGCAGGCTTTATGGCCTTCCGTCTCCCTACCCGAGGGCCTTGGAGGGCTTGCTGAGAAGCTTCAGGGAGCACGGCGACGCCTCCATTTGTGGAAGATATCGGCCTGCCGTCAAGGCGCCAGGGAGGCCTGGGCCATGGTGAAGACGCGGTATCCTAAGGCTGACCCAAACCACATGGCCGAGGTCGGACCTGCGGGGCCTGATGGGAAGGAGACCCCTGTGAGCTTGGTGTACGGCCAAGTAGAGCTGGCCGCGAAATATTCCCAACAGGACTGTAAATTAGACAGCCTGTTAGATGAGATTGAAGAGGAGTACAATCAGTCAGTTTGACGATGTAATTTGAAATGACATGTAAAATGCCTTCTAGCCGGATTGTAGATCGTTTGTCTTTGCGGACCTTTTCGCTTCAACCTCGGGACCCAACAGTCCGGAGTGTGTCCGAATACCCTTACGGTTATAGAAGAACCGGAGCATGCGTGGAGACAAGGCGTCGGGGTCATAATTGCTTTATCAGACAAGTGCCCAACTAGTTATGTTATATTACATGGTTAGTAAGAAACATCTTCCAGGGAGAATAGTTCCGTTAAGGGTTCCTTTCCCTGGGGAGGCATGCCCTAAAGTGCATGTCCGGACTGCGAAAATAGCAGAAAAAGCATCTGGGGGCAAATAAATAAGTAAGTAATAAATCATCTTTCAAGTCACCGACCGAATATTCTCTTAAGAACGCTAGCTTTCGGCTTCACCCAGTCTGAGGTACACATCCGGCTGACCCGGCAGTAACAATCGCAGAGGTGCTCCCTTTACCTCCTAGCCAAACAATCGGGAACGTAGGGGTAAGCACAGGAGCCAGGCAACCCAGCTTGGCCAAAACTTAAGTCATATCGATGCATATAATGGTGAATAAAAGGTACATGCGGAAGTATGACACATGTGTTGGGCATGAAGCCCGTATAAATAAGCTTCTGTTAAAGAAGCCCCCGGGTATAACGAGTGCGAGTAGCACATCGAGTAAGTGCGAACAAAGCGCGGATCAGCCCTCGAGAGGTTTGAGCTGAAGAAAGGAGAGGAGAAAGGAGGGAAAACAAAGACAGCGAAAAAATATGAAAGGTGGACGGAGGAAGGAGACGAACCCTGAGTCCGGCGCTAGGCGTAAAATCTTCGGAGACGGGCTGCGTTCCATGGGTTTGGCTCAAGTCGGTTGTCAGATGCGTTGCGTAGACGGTATGCACCGCCGGTAAGGACCTAGTAAATGATGAAGGGACCTTCCCATTTGGGCTTAAGTTTGTCCTTTTTCTTGTCCGGCGGGCGTAGAACTAGCTCGCCAACGTTGTAGGTCTTGGCCCGTACTTCTCTGCTTTGATATCTTCGAGCCTGCTGTTGATAAAATGCGGAACGGGATTTTGCCACGTCGCGCTCCTCCTCTAAAGCGTCCAAACTGTCCTGCCGATCTAACTCGGCTTCTCTTTCCTCGTACATGCGCACGCGAGGTGAGTCATGAATTATGTCGCAGGGCAAAACTGCCTCAGCGCCGTATACCATAAAAAATGGTGTGAATCCGGTTGTG
>NC_041389.1:576781142-576804623 GCF_002162155.2 Triticum dicoccoides | reverse complement strand
GGTTTGGCGTGGTCCGCAGCCCCCATAGTACGGAGTCGAGCTCCTCTACCCAGTGCGTGTTAGATTCCGTGAGGGACCGCACTAATCTGGGTTTGATGCCACTCATGATCAGACCATTTGCTCGTTCCACTTGACCATTAGTTTGAGGGTGGTAGACTGAAGCGTAGTCGAGCTTGATGCCCATGTTTTTGCACCAGAGTTTAACCTCATCGGCCGTAAAATTCGTGCCGTTATCTGTGATGATGCTGTGGGGGACGCCGAAGCGGTGTACTACCCCGGATATGAAGTCTATCACAGGTCCGGATTCTGCCGTTTTAACCGGCTTGGCCTCTATCCATTTGGTGAATTTATCCACCATGACCAATAAGTATTTGTGCTTGTGGGTTCCCCCTTTAAGGGGTCCAACCATGTCAAGCCCCCAGACCGCGAACGACCAAGTAATGGGTATAGTTTTGAGGGCGATGGGTGGCATATGGCTCTGATTGGCAAAGAGCTAGCAACCGACGCATCGTTGGACTAAGTCCTGAGCATCTGCCCGGGCGGTCGGCCAATAAAATCCTGTACGGAAGGCCTTGCCTACAAGGGCCCGGGAGGCGGCGTGGTGCCCGCCGAGTCCGGCGTGAATTTCAGCCAGGAGATGTCGCCCTTCCTCTTCGGAGATACACCTTTGAAGGACTCCGGTCGTGCTTTTCTTATAAAGTTCTCCCTCATGGACCTTGTAGGCTTTAGATCGCCGAACTATGCAGCGGGCCTCATTTTGGTCTTCGGGAAGTTCCTGCCTAATTAAGTAGGCTAGGAATGGTTCCGTCCACGGGGCAATTACTGCCATTATTTCGTGGGCTGAAGGTGTTATTTCATTGGCTGGGCCGCCGATCGTGTCAGAATTGTCTGAGTTAGGTGATGCAGCTGGCTCCGGATTGTTATGTCCGGACTCCTCTTCCCATAATACGGATGGCTTAAAGAGCTGTTCCAGGAAGATATTTGGAGGGACGGCGTCACGTTTTGCGCCGATGCGTGCTAACACGTCTACTGCCTGGTTATTATCCCGGGCTACATGATGGAATTCGAGTCCTTCAAACCGAGCTGACATTTTTAGGACGGCGTTGCGGTAAGCTGCCATTTTCGGATCTTTGGCGTCAAAGTCTCCATTTACTAGGGATATTGCGAGGTTTGAATCCCCACGCACCTCTAGGCGTTGAATGCCCATGGAGACTGCCATCCAGAGGCCGTGTAGAAGGGCCTCGTATTCAGCTGCGTTGTTGGAGTCCATGTACATTATTTGAAGTACGTATTGGACTGTCTCCAGTTGGGGACGTCAAGACGACGCCAGCCCCCAAGCCAGCCAACATTTTGGATCCGTCGAAATGCATGATCCAATTGGAGTACACGCCATACTCTTTAGGGAGTTCGGCTTCGGTCCATTCGGCCACGAAGTCAGCCAGGACTTGCGACTTTATAGCTCGCCGTGGTTTTTAGGTTATGTCAAATGGTAAGAGCTCAATGGCCCATTTTGCAATCCTGCCCGTTGCATCGCGGTTGTTTATAATATCGTTGAGAGGTACTTCGGAGGCCACCGTGATGGAACACTCTTGAAAGTAGTGTCGCAGCTTCCGGGATGCCATGAACACCGCATATGCTATCTTTTGATAATGTGGGTACCGGGACTTTCATGGAGTTAAGACAGTGGATACGTAGTACACTAGTTTTTGAAGAGGGAATCTGTGCCCTTCAGCTTCTCGTTCGACGACGAGTACCGCGCTAACAACTTGATGTGTTGCTGCGATATATAATAATATAGGTTCGCCCAGGTTGGGCGCGGCCAGGACTGGATTTGTTGCCAGTATGGCCTTGATTTCTTCGAGTCCGGCCGTGGCGGCATCCGTCCATTCAAAGTGTTCGGTGTGCTGGAGGAGGCGATAGAGGGGCAGAGCCTTTTCTCCCAACCGGGAGATGAAGCGGCTTAGAGCCGCTATGCACCCAGTTAGTTTTTGTATTTGCTTGAGGTCTTTTGGGATATCCAATTGTGACAGAGCTCGGATCTTGGCTAGGTTGGCTTCAATTCCTCTACCGGATACAATGAAGCCTAAAAGCTTTCCGGCTGGTACTCCGAAGACACACTTTTCAGGGTTGAGCTTAATGTCATATGCTCGGAGGTTGTCAAATGTCACCCTCAAGTCGTCTACTAGAGTTTCGACGTGCTTGGTCTTGACGACCACATCGTCTACGTATGCCTCTACTGCTTTGCCTATCTGGATAGTCAGACATGTCTGAATCATGCGCTGATATGTCGCGCCGGCGTTTTTGAGTCCGAAGGGCATTGTGTTGAAGCAGAATGGCCCATATGGAGTAATGAATGCCGTTGCGGCCTGGTCTTTTTCCGCCATCTTGATTTGATGGTATCCAGAGTATGCATCGAGGAAGCACAATGAATCGTGCCCTGCGGTAGCATCGATGATTTGGTCGATGCGAGGGAGAGGGAAAGGGTCCTTTGGACAGGCCTTGTTAAGGTCTTTGAAATCGACGCAGAGGCGCCAGGATTTGTCCTTTTTTGGTACCATTACCAGGTTGGCTAGCCAGTCCGGATGTTTGATATCTCTGATGAATCCGGCTTCTAAGAGTTTGGCTAGCTCCTCTCCCATTGCCTGACTTTTGGGTTCGGAAAATCGCCGAAGAGCTTGTTTGACTAGCTTGAATTCTTTTAGGATATTTAGGCTGTGCTCTGCCAGCCTGCGTGGGATCCCTGGCATGTCTGAAGGGTGCCAGGCAAAAATGTCCCAATTTTCCCGAAGGAATTCTTGTAGTGCGGCTTCTACATCAGGGTTCAATTGTGCACTAATGGATGCCGTCTTTGTGGGGTCCGTTGGGTGGACCTGAAATTTGACTATTTCGTCTGCTGGTTTGAAAGAGGTGGACTTGGACCTCTTATCGAGTATTATATCGTCCCTATCCACCATGGAGCGCAGTGCAGTTAATTCCTCTACCGCTAGGGCTTCGGATAATGCCTCTAGGGCTAGTGCAGCTGTCTTATTTTCAGCGCAGAGTGCTGTATCTGGATCACTGGCGAGAGTGATTATTCCATTGGGTCCGGGCATTTTGAGCTTCATGTACCCGTGATGGGGCAGAGCTTGGAAGATTGTGAATGCCTCTCGCCCTAACAAGGCGTGATATCCGCTGCTGAATGGGGCCACTTGGAACGTGACCTCTTTGGACCTATAATTGTCCGGCGAGCTGAACACTACATCTAGTGTGATTTTTCCTGTGCAGCGTACTTCTCGACTAGGGATTATCCCCCTGAAGGTTGTGCTGCTTCGCTCAATGCGGCTCCAGTCAATTTCCATTTTTTGAAGGGTTTCCTTGTAGATGAGGTTTAATCCGCTGCCGCCATCCATGAGTACCTTGGTAAGACGAAAGTCGTCCACTATCGGACTGAGGACCAATGTGGCTGGTGCTCTAGCTATTCGGAATTTAGGTTCGTCGCTGGCATTGAAGGTGATAGCCGTGTCGCTCCATGGATTTGCTGTTGCTACTTGGTAGACTTCGGCGAGGCTGCGGATTGTTCGTTTCCGCATATTATTTGATGTGAAAGTCTCGAAGACTGTTAATACCGTACTGGTGCTACTGGGCTGGTTGCCCGGGGCTAAAAAGGCTTCGCCACTTTTGGCCACCTGCCGTAGTATCCAACATGCTCGAAGGCTGTGTTGGAGTGACGTCCTCCGTACTATGGATTTTGCAGGGTCCGTTGAGCCATCCCTCCAGTACGGTTCCGTACCCTTTAGGGGTTTTTTGCTTTTTGCTTTTTAACCTAGGTGCTTGAGTATGACGCACTCTTTTATTTCGGACTTGGGTTGTATTCAGGGCCAGCTTGTCCCGAAACCTAGTTTCGGTTTTCCAGGCACTCTCCATCGCACAGTATTTTTGTACAATGATCGCTAGGTCGGTGAAGCGTGTAACTTCACGACGACTGATGGTGTTTATGCTTCCCTTGTCCGTGCAATTGTTGCAGAAAATTGAAATCGCGCTTTCTTCACGGCAGTCCTTTATCCTGTCCATAACCAGGAGGAATCTGGCCCAGTAACAATGTACTGTTTCATCGGGCTCTTGCCGTATTTGAGATAGATCTCTTATGTTTGGGTGGGCGGGTGGAATCAAGTTTGGAACCCCGCCCAATCTGAGGCTCAAAGGCCAAGAAGCTTCCGGATTCGGAAGCTTGGTTTGCTGGACGCTTTCCAACAAATCTGGTCCGAGGCCTGACATTAGGTTCAGTATTTGATTAGCGTCCGTCCCTCCGCGGGAATCCGGCATGGCGGGATCTGGAATCCAGACATAGTTGGTTTTTAACATAGAAGAAGAGTCGCCGCATTGTTCCTCTACCACGACAACGTGGTGGGTAACCTGGGGAGAGTTAATTTCTCTCAGATCGGTTTTAAGCCCAATCTGATCGTAGTCGGTAGCGACTCCCAAGGCGGCGATGTGATCCAAGAGCTTGTTTACGGAGGAGAGCTCAATCGGATCTAGCTGCTCGGCCAATCCTGAGCTGACGTGAAGATCGCTTTTAATGACCTGAGAGGTCATTGTCGGAGCGGTGGCCGAACAGGCGGTCATAAGAAAACCACCTAGCCGGATAGTCTGGCCGGCGGCCAAAGCTCCTTGACGACGGTGCCGTCTTTGAAGACGAGAAAAGGCATCCTTCCTGATGGTGACGGCACAGAGGAACTCTTAATGAAAGCACCAATGTCGGCGTCAAAACCGGCGGATCTCGGGTAGGGGGTCCCGAACTGTGCGTCTAGGCGGATGGTAACAAGAGACGAGGGACACGATGTTTTACCCAGGTTCGGGCCCTCTTGATGGAGGTAAAACCCTACGTCCTACTTGATTAATATTGATGATGTGTGTTACAAGAGTAGATCTACCACGAGATCAAGGAGGCTAAACCCTAGAAGCTAGCCTATGGTATGATTGTTGTTTGTCCTACGGACTAAAGCCATCCGGTTTATATAGATACCGGAGAGGGCTAGGGTTACACAAAGTCGGTTATAATGGTAGGAGATCTACATATCCGCATCGCCAAGCTTGCCTTCCACGCCAAGGAAAGTCCCATCTGGACACGAGACAAAGTCTTCAATCTTGTATCTTCATAGTCTTGGAGTCCGGCCGAAGATGATAGTTCAGCTATCCGGACACCCCCTAGTCCGGGACTCCCTCATGCATGGTTATAGTGGCATGTCATTTTTAATCCTATAGAATTAGCAGTAAAGTACATGTATTTAGATTGAAGAGTGTTTTCTTTCTTTTACCCTTCAAACTTGAGTGCAAGCAAATCCTTAGGAAAAAGAATTTCCTTCAAATCAAACAAGCGAGGCAGGAAACGTAAAATCTTAAGAATCCTAATCATCCGCATATCGTAAGAAATTATTTTGAGAAAGTGATAGTTGGGTTCAATCTTGCAAGTAATCAACCATAGTGAAAGAAAATGAAAAAGTCTTGAATTGTGTTGTTGCCACTAGGTATACAATGATGATCGCCTAGTTGTTCCTTGAACATGTGCCGAAAGCGCACAGGCTGACGAACAGCTCAGCATACATATGTATAACTTAAGTTGAATATTAGCAAGATTCTCAAAACGTAGGAATAGAATAGGGCATGGTTATGGTGGCATGTCTTTTTGAATCTTATAAATTTAGCAGTAAACTACATGTATTTACATCAAAGAGTGTTTTTATTTTCTTTTTTCCCTTCAAACTTGAGTGCAAGCAAATCCTTAGGAAAAAGAATCTCCGTCAAATCAAACAAGCGAGGCAGGAAATGTAAAATCTTAAGAATCCTAATCATCCGCATATCGTACGAAATTATTTTTGAATGGAAGAAGACCTAAGTAACTGTCTATTCTTTTTTTTGCGGGGTTAAAGGGAATTTCATTGCTCAGCTTGGAGGGAGATCCTCCATACATAGTTCCGGTACATTAGCAGGTCCAGATTTTAACCAAATGGCAGTTCTAGCTTCTACTCGGCCAAACTCAGCTAGTCTATGCCCAACACAGTTTTGTGTCCTACTAATATGAGCAATTGAACTTTCCCTTTCACCAAGAAGTCTCTTAGCTTCAGAAATCATCATTGCATGTTGCGATTTATCTTCCTTCAATGACCGGATGGCCTGCACAGCAATCAGGCTGTCCATCTCCATGTCCATAGGCAAAGGAGACCATTGCATGGCAAAGTTGAGACCTTCAAGATAGCCGCCAGCTCCGCTTGCAAGGGATCTGCACAGAAGAGAATGTTTCTGCACGCCGAAAAAATAATTGCTCCATTGCTGTCCCTCAATATCATGCCTGCACCCGCAACACCAGAGGCGGGGTAGTATGAACCGTCTACATTCAGTTTAACATGCCCAGGGGCTGGGGCCTGCCCCACGCTCTCCAGCGCTGGCGCGTTCTCCTGGTGCCTTGCCGGCGCACTCCTCGCTGTGGGAGCAAGCACCATCTTGCCCTTTATGTGATCACCGTCCGGGTCTCGTTGGATAGCAGCCAAATACGCTTCATAGCTGAGCAGGAACCGGCATGAAGCCTCCACTGGGGGTGGCCTCTTCTCGTGGACGATTTCATTCCGAACATGCCATGCGCGCCACAACACCATAATGACCCTCAGGCGGTCATCAACCCGCAGGGGGTACAACACGTCGAACAACCACTCGATGCCCATAGGCCTAACAAAATTGATGTCCGGTAGGCTCCAATGTTTCACCATGGCTCGCCATAGTTCCACAGCACGGGGGCACCTGCAGAAAACATGGAACGTGTCCTCTCGTTCCATAGCACATAGCGGACATGTATCAGTAACCTCCAAAGTTCTCGTTTTTTTGTTTGCCCAAGTAGCTAGGCTGTTGGATGCAAGTTTCCAGGCGAATATGTGCACCTTTGGTGGAGCAGGGCACCTCCATATAAGTGCCCAGACGGCACGTCGCCCGTTCGGTGCCCTGCTCCTAGCGACTGAAGATGGCAGCATGCACTCATCAAGAGCGAGATGATACACACTTCGCACCGAAAAAAGTCCCGATCACTCAGCCACCCAAGCAATGCAGTCGTCCATGCGGCGAGGTGAGGCTTTAATCTTCATAATCTCCATGACATCCATGGGAAGAAAATGTTGTTGTAGCAAGTTCACCTTCCAGTTTCGACGCTCGTCAAGCAGCTGGCTGACACGCCGTAGCCGGCAACGGCCTTGGGGGGAGATAGGCCCTCTCGCAAGCAGGTGGGGATCCACTAATCCCGCCATATGCGCACCGAGGCTCCATCACCTATGCGCCAAATTATGCCCTTCTTGAGTAGTTCGAGGCCATGGACGATGGCCTGCCAAGTAGGCGAGGCATTTCCAGACCGTGTCCTCCAAGCGGCCGTCGGGGTAGTAGCGAGCTTTTAGAACCTGCATGCACAGACTATCCGGGTTAGATAAAAGTCGCCACGCTTGTTGGGCGAGTAGGGCTTGGTTGAAGAGGCGAAAATCCCGGAAGCCAAGCCCCCCCCATCTCCTTCAGTTTTATCAAAGTGTCCCATGCGCGCCAATGTGTCTTCCTCTTTCCTTCCCTCGCTCCCCACCAGAAGTTTCTAACCATGCGTGTGAGGTCATTACAAACGCTTCGCAGTAACCGGAAGACGTCCATGATGTAGGTTGGAAGGGATTGGGCCACAGCCTTGATCAGAATCTCTTTTCCACCTTGGGATGCATCTTCTCCCCATGCTAGTATCATCTTGGTTAATTGCGCTTGTAGACTTTGGAAGCGTCCTTTTGACATGCGACTCATTGGCGTGGGCAGTCCCAAGTATCTCTCCTCGAATTGCAGGTTTTGCACTTGTAGCTCTAAAGTGACAGCAGTTTGGTCATCCAGCTGGCACTTGGGACCGAACAAGATATAGTATTTTGAGGGATTGATCACCTGCCCCGTGCACCTTGCATACTTGCTCAATGCATCCTTGATCTCCGTGGCCTCTGCTGCATTTGCCCGAAAGAACAGTAGTGTGTCGTCCGCAAACAGGAGGTGTGATATACCAGGCGCCCTAGGACACACTCGCACCGGATTGATTAGGCCTTGCTGCACCTTCTGTCTCAAGAGAGCGCCCAATCCATCTGCAACAAACAGGAAGAGAAATGGTGATAAGGGATCTCCTTGGCATAGCCCACGGGACGGTACGAACGAATCCGAGCTAGCTCCATTAACTCTGATGCTATATGTCACCGAGGTCACGCACGTCATGATCCAGTGCACCCACCGATGGTCAAAGCCTAGCCTTTGCATCATTCACCTTAGGAAATCCGAGTCCACTCTATCATAAGCCTTAGATAGGTCAAGCTTGTATGCACACGCGCTTCTATCCAGGTCCTTCTCTTGTTTGATGGCATGGATACACTCAAAAGCTATGAAAGCATTATCAGTGATTAGTCTGCTTGGCACAAAAGCACTCTATTCTGGGGCAATGATCTCATCCAAGAGTGGCCGCAACCGGTTCACAAGGCACTTAGAGATCACTTTGTAAATTACATTACATAAACTGATGGGACGGAACTCTGTGACACTAGTTGGGTCATTAACCTTGGGGACCAGGACATTGGGCGTGGCATTAACACCATCAGACATGTTCCCCGACTCAAAAAACTGTCGCACAGCCGGGGTGATCTCTTCCTTCAAAGTGCCCCAGTGCCTCAGGAAAAACGTAGCTGGAAAACCATCGGGTCCGGGTGCTTTTAAGGGCCCTATTTGGAAGAGGGCATCACTGATTTCCTTGTCCGAGAAAGGGGCACACAATTTAGTGTTCATGTCTGCAGTAATCTTGGGCTCAAAAAGATGGATAACTTCCTCCGGATCAATGTGTGGGTCGGCTGCAAACATGCCCTCGAAGTATTCTTGTGCCATTTTCAACATAGTGTTCTGATCGTGTTGCCATACGCCATTGGAGTCTTTCAGACCTTTAATTCTATTTTTCCTAGCTCACCACACAGCTTTCAGACCTTTGTATTTCGGTCTCATTCTTTCAACCATGCAATGCGTGAGCGTTGCAGCCATAGCATCTCTTCCCAGTACAACAACTCATTCATAGCATCCATTTCCTTCCGGGTCTCCCTCTATCTGCATTCATGTTTAAGAGCTCTTCTAATCGTGTCCGTGATTTTTCAAGTTCTCTAGTGACATTTCAAAACTTTTTATTGCTCCATGAGTGCAGCTTACCCATTATCTGACCCAATGCTAAATGGACATCCCGCAAATTCCTCTTGCTTCCTGCTTCTCTCCAGGCTCTAGCCACCACTTCATCCAGAGCTGGTTCGCGTTCCCACATGAGCTCGTAGCGGCGGCATCGCCCTGGCCTTGGCGCCATATCAGGTATACAACACACAAAGACAGGGCAGTGGTCCGAGCACGGGGAGACCAAGTGGTTAACCGAAGCGTCCGCAAATATATCACACCATGAGTTTGTTGCCACCGCTCGATCCAGCTCACCTGGACATTTGCTCGCCCAGCTCTTCTGTTATCATATGTGAACGGGTAGCCTACAAAACCAATATCAATAAGTCCACAAGTTTCCAAAGCATCTCTGAATATAAGCATTTGCCCTGGGGCGCGCGGCGTCTCGGACATATGCTCTTAGTCCCACATCATTTCATTAAAGTCACCAACCAGCATCCACGGTAGATTACTCATGCTATGCAGCCGGCGGATGCCATCCCAGACCAAGCTTCTATTTTCCACCCTTGGTTCACCATACACAAAAGTGATATGCCAAGGTGGTTCTGTTGGAGCCAAGCGGACGTACACATCAATCCAATTTTTATTAGCTTCCTTGATTCCGACTATTACAAACTCATGCCAAAATAAAGCAAGACCTCCACTTTGACCTTCACTACTGACCCCCTCAAAGCCAGCTAGACCTAAACGAGGGCGAAGACAAAACATTTTATTTTTTGGTTGTCTAGTTTCACATAAAAACAGAAACTTCGGAGAATGAGCACCCACAAATGCTACGAGGTCGCGAACTGTCCGAGGGTTCCCCGCCCCCCGGCAGTTCCAACTTAGACAATTCATTGCTCTTTACGGGGAATCACAGACGGCCCCGCCAGTTTACAGGCGGCCCCTGGGCTGGTTGCCTCCACAACATCCTTACGCTCCATGTTCCAGCCAGTCCCCTCCTTTGAAGCTCCTGTAGCAGAGCTCTCCAGGTCCACTTTCCCTCTCTTTGTGGTACCTCCCCTAGGTATGTCCATAAAAGGCACAAGGGCCTTCTCTGCATTTTCAACTTGGGATTGCTCATACACCTCATTCCCCTGCCTTTTCCCTAGCACTGAGTCATTTATATCCATGGATTCAGAGGACGAGCTAATAGAATAGCCCGGTGCATCGAGATCCTGCAACGCTGGGATCATGTCATCCGGTCCCAGGCCTTCTATGTTTTTAGTCAGCGAGCCATTCTTCCTACTAGCAGGAACTTTCTTTGTTGGAATTAGACCCTTCTTCCTCTGCTGTTTCTGAGCTGTAGGCTTGGTCTGACCTTGTGTCTTAGCCTCAAACTTGTTCGTCATCTCCCTCACCTTACTACACTCCAGTTCTTCATGTCCCTTTCACAGTTCAAGGTTCTGGATATCTGCCGCCAGTACTACTCGATTCAAACCTACTACTCGATTCATATTACTTGTCGCTCCAACGACCAGAGGGAGTGTCATTATTTGGACTACTAGATTGGCTATCAAGAACAACCACAAGGCTCGAGTGCTCAGTTAATAATTGTACTATATATCAAGCGTGATGCACACTCAGCTCAGTTGGTAGCTATAAGATGTGAAAATATCAAGGAGAGTGGCTTATAGTCAGGATAGTACACCTGATACACAATTCAGACACTCGCATATTTGTTTACGCTTTTGATGACAAGTTGAGATGCTTGCTCTGTCCTTGTTGGCCGGCAAGAACAAAAACAATATCAATTTGCCCGTTGTCATTTTGTGATCAACATGTCAGGATGCGCTGGGCAATGGATAAGAACGATACATTGTCCCGGGCCCCGACAAATGCGTGCATCGCATGGTCGATTTTCGACTAGGGTTGAATCACCATCACTATCAAAACTATATATATCATTGAGAAAATTAAGGATTACGTACCGCGAGCATTATTTTAAATTTTCATATTATGTATGTATTCGGATGAAAGCAGGAGAGCTGGGAGAGGGAGAAGGAAAATGAAGAAAATGAGTCAGGAGATGGGAATAAAAATAGAATGGAACTAGATTATTTCATTTTTAAGACAAGTGCATGAGAGGAGATCGAGATCATTCACCAGTAGGTTTTCAAGATCGAGAGCTCGGCCGATGCCTCGGTGCTGGCAGGAGCAGGGAGTGCATATTGGCTAACGAAAGCTTGTGAAGACTAGTTCGATTTCTCTATCGATGCTATGGTCCTGTAAGCTAAACGAGATTTCACGGATGCCTTTTAAACTCCTGATTCATCAACCCAAGGTCTGAGAAACTGAGATTCAACTCTGCCCAGTTAGATTATAGATCTTGCACACCATCGACTTTGTTTCTATTCTCCCGATCCGTACAACCGTGTCCCTTATTTACCAAATCAATTTTTTTTCCAATTTTTTTGCCTCATCCATTAATTAAGAAGGAGAATAGAGTTTGTTACAATCAACCCATGACAAATCCACATGGCGATTACTCGCGTTCAAGTCGTACCCCTAGTTTTTTTGCTCCCGCTATGCTCCAAAGTTTTGCTTCTTCTATAATGATGTTGAGAATTATCTATGGTGGAGCGCTCTTGTGGCGGAAGACCCGGGAGTTTTGCTCATTCCATATTGTCCAAGAGACGAGCATGGTAAGGGAGGCCGTGGCCTTCCAGTTTGGAAAGGATAGCCCGGTCCGATGATCCCACCATGACTCAACGGAGTCCTCCAAGTGCCATGAAGAGGTGTCCAGGAAGTGTAGACCAAGTTTCTCTATGACCAACTTCCATAGTCTAATGGTAAAGCGACACTTGAAGAATAGATGCCCACCCGTTTCTTGCTCTCTTTTGCATAGCGTGCAAAGGCCACAATTTGGCCAACCTCGTTTGGCCAATCGATCAGCGGTCCAAATGCGGTTTTGGATGGCTAACCAAGCAAAGAGCTTGACTTTAGGAGGGGCCCAAACTTTCCAGACCATCTGGTCCATGGGGGAGTTAGTCATTCCCAAAAATTGCGCTTTGTAGGCCAAAGCTGCGGTGTAGTGCCCATCTGCAGAGTGTTTCCAGACAATGTCTGCTACCACTTGAGCATGCATTGGTTTTCCCTTAAAGAGGAAAGGGTGATGCAGCAAAGTAGCGTAAGTATTTCCCTCAGTTTTTGAGAACCAATGTATCAATCTAGTAGGAGGCTACACTCAAATCCCTCGTACCTGCACAAAGAAATAAGAACCTTGCAACCAACGTGATAAAGGGGTTGTCAATCCCTTCACGGCCACTTGCAAAAGTGAGATCTGATAGAGATAATAAGATAAATATTTTTGGTATTTTTATGATATAGATAGGAAAGTAAAGATTGCAAGATAAAATAGGTCGGAAACTTATATGATGGAAAATAGACCCGGGGGCCATAGGTTTCACTAGTGGCTTCTCACGAGATATCATAAGTATTACGATGGGTGAACAAATTACTGTCGAGCAATTGATATAAAAGTGCATAGTTATGAGAATATCTAGGCATGATCATGTATATAGGCATCACGTCCGCGACAAGTAGATCGAAACGATTCTCCATCTACTATTATTACTCCACACATCGACCGCTATCCAGCATGTATCTAGAGTATTAAGTTCATAAGAACGGAGTAACGCATTAGGCAAGATGACATGATGTAGAGGGTAAACTCAAGCAGTATGATATAAACCCCATCTTTTTATCCTCGATGGCAACAATATAAAATGTGCCTTGCTGCCCCTGCTGTCACTGGAAAAGGACACCGCAAGATTGAACTCAAAGCTAAGCACTTCTCCCATTGCAAGAAAGATCAATCTAGTAGGCCAAACCAAACTGATAATTCAAAGAGACTTGCAAAGATAACAAATCATACATAAAAGAATTCAGAAGGGATTCAAATATTGTTCATAGATAATCTTGATCATAAACCCACAATTCATCGGAGCTCGACAAACACACCGCAAAAAGTATTACATCGAATAGATCTCCAAGAAGATCGAGGAGAACTTTGTATTGACATCCAAAGAGAGAGAAGAAGCCATCTAGCTAATTACTATGGACCCGAAGGTCTGACATAAACTACTCACACTTCATCGGAGAGGCTATGGTGTTGATGTAGAAGCCACTTCGTGATCGATTCCCCCTCTGCCGGAGCACCGGAAAAGGCCCCAAGATGGGATCTCATGGGTACAGAAGGTTGCGGTGGTGGAAATAGGGTTTCGTGGTGGTCACAGATGTTTTCAGGGTATATAAGTATATATAGACAAAAGAAGTCGGTCAGGGGAGCCACGAGGGGCCCACGAGGGTGGGGGCGCACCTACCCCCCTTGGGCGCGCCTCCTTCCTCGTGGTCGCCTCGTTTCTTTCTTGACGTCCACTCAAAGTCTTCTGGATTGCGTTTGTTCGAAAAATAACTCTCCTGAAGGTTTCATTCCGTTTGGACTCCGTTTGACATTTCTTTTCTGCGGAACACTGAAATAGGCAAAAAAACAGCAATTTGGACTGGGCCTCCGGTTAATTGGTTAGTCCCAAAAATAATATAAAAGTGTATAATAAATCCCATTAAACATCCAAAATAGATAATATAATAGCATGGAACAATAAAAAATTATAGATACGTTGAAGACGTATCAAGGATCCCCAAGCTTAATTCCTGCTCGTCCTAGAGTAGGTAAATGATAAAAACAGAATTTTTGATGTGGAATGCTACCTAACATAATTCTCAATGTAATTTTTCTTTATTGTGGCATGAATGTTCAGATTCGAAAGATTCAAGATAAAAGTTTAATATTGCCATAAAAATAATAATACTTCAAGCATACTAAGAAGCAATTATGTCTTCTCAAAATAACATGGCCAAAGAAAGTTCATCCATACAAAATCATATAGTTTGGCTATGCTCCATCTTCGTCACACAAAATATCCAAATCATGCACAACCTCGGTTTCAGCCAAGCAATTGTTTCATGCTTTAGCCTTTTCAAACTTTTTCAACTTTCACGCAATACATGAGCGTGAGCCATGGATATAGCACTATAGGTGGAATAGAGTATGATGATGGGGGTTGTGTGGAGAAGACAAAAAAGAAAGTCTCACATTGATGCGACTAATCAACGGGCTAGGGAGATGCCCATCAATTGATGTCAATTCAAGGAGTAGGGATTGCCATGCAACGGATGCACTAGAGCTATAAATGTATGAAAGCTCAACAAAAGAAACTAAGTGGGTGTGCATCCAACTTGCTTGCTCATGAAGACCTAGGGAATTTGAGGAAGCCCATTGTTGGAATATACAAGCCAAGTTCTATAATTAAAAATTCCCACTAGTATATGAAAGCGACAAAACAAGAGACTCTCTATCATAAAGATCATGGTGCTACTTTGAAGCACAAGTATGGAAAAAGATGGTAACATTGTCCCCTTTTTTATTTTTTTTCTTTGGCCTTTCCCCTTTTTTTATTTGCCATTTCTCTTTTTTTGGCCTTTCCTTTTTTTATTCGGCCTTTTTTCTCTCTCTTTTTTTCAAGGGAAAATGCTCTAATAATGATGATTATCACACTTCTATTTATTTACAACTCAATGATTACAACTCGATACTATAACAAACTATGACTCTATATGAATGCCTCCGGTGATGTAACGGGATGGGCAATGAATCAAGGGTGACATGTATGAAAGAATTATGAAGGTGGCTTTGCCACAAGTACGATGTCAACTACATGATCATGCAACGCAATATGACAATGATGGAGTGTGTCATAATTAACGGAACAATGGAAAGTTGCATTGCAATATATCTCGGAATGGCTATTGAAATGCCATAATAGGTAGGTATGGTGGCTGTTTTGAGGAAGATATAAGGATGTTTATGTGTGATAGAGCATATCATATCACGGGGTTTGGATGCACCGGCGAAGTTTGCACCAACTCTCAAGGTGAGAAAGGGCAATGCACGATATCGAAGGGCTAGCAATGATGGAAAGGTGAGAGTGCGTATAATCCATGGACTCAACATTAGTCATAAAAAACTCACATATTTATTGCAAAAATCTACAAGTCATCAAAACCAAACACTACGCGCATGCTCCTAGGGGAAGGGTTGGTAGGAGTTAACCATCGCGCGATCCCGACCTCCACACAAATGATGACAATCAAAGAAATACCTCATGCTTCAAATTTGTTACACAACGGTTACCATACGTGCATGCTACGGGACTTGCAAACTCCAACACAAGTATTTCTCAAATTCACAATTACTCAACTAGCATGACTCTAATATCACCATACTCATGTCTCAAAACAATCATAAAGAATCAAACTTCTCATAATATTCAATGCACTTTATATGAAAGTTTTTATTATATCCTTCTTGGATGCCCATCATATTGGGACTAATTTTATAGACAAAGTAAATTACCATGTTGTTCTAAAGGACTCTCAAAATAATATAAGTGAAGCATGAGAGATCAATAATTTCTATAAAATAAAACCACCACCGTGCTCTAAAAGATATAAGTGAAGCACATAGAGTATTCTAATAAATTCCGATTCATGTGTGTGTCTCCAAAAGGTGTGTACAGCAAGGATGATTGTGGTAAACTGAAAAACAAAGACTCAAATTATACAAGACGCACCAAGCAAAACACATATCATGTGGTGAATAAAAATATAGCATCAAGTAAAGTTACCAATAGACGAAGACGATAGAGGGGATGCCTTCCGGGCATCCCAAAGATTAGGCTTTTGGTTGTCCTTAAATTTTACCTTGAGGTGCCTTGGGCATCCCCAAGTTTAGGCTCTTGCCACTTCTTATTCCATAATCCATCAAATCTTTACCCAAAACTTGAAAACTTCACAACACAAAACTCAACAGAAAATCTCATGAGCTCTGTTAGTGCAAGAAAACAAACCACCACTTTAAGGTACTGCAATGAACTCATTATTTATTTATATTGGTGTTAAACCTACTGTATTCCAACTTCTCTATGGTTCATACCCCCCGATACTAGCCATAGATTCATCAAAATAAGCAAACAACACACGAATAACATAATCTGTCAAAAACAGAATAGTCTGTAGGAATCTGTAACTCTCGAATACTTCCGGAACCCCAAAAATTCTACCAAAATAGGACGTCCTACACAATTTGTTACTAATCTTCTGCAAAAAATAATCAACTGAAAAGCACGTTTATGTGATTTATGAAAACTATTCTCGTGCACGCAAAAGTTTCTGTTTTTAGCAAGATCAAATTAACTATCACCCAAGAAGATCCTATAGGTTTTACTTGGCACAAACAAACATAAAACCATATATAACCAGAGGCTAGATGAATTATTTATTACTAAACAGGAATGAAAAGCAAAAATAAAATAAAATTGGGTTGCCTCCCAACAAGCGCTATCGTTTAACGCCCCTAGCTAGGTATAAAAGCAAGAATCGATCTAGGTATTATCATCTTTGGTTTTTAATTTTTTTAGCGGAGTCATGATTGAATACGGGAGGTTCTTTATAGTTCCCTTCATATTCGGAAATTTTTAGATCTAAGCAATCCAATCGCTTATTGCAAAGGGTAATCAACATAATCATGCGGTGAAGATTTCCGCTAACACTCTTAAGAGGTTCAAGAGACTTTTGTAAAATTTTCGTTACTTCGCAAATCTTTTCAAAAACTTGTGTCTCTTCCTGGGTATGATGTGGCCCCTTTTGTTGAGATAGTGTTCCCACTATTCCCTCTATGATTTCATGTGCAATATTGGGATCAACATCGATAAAATTTCGTTTGGCAATGCAATCCAAGAGTTGTCTATGGGACATATTTAGTCCAACATAAAAATTGCGAAGTAAAATTCTAAAACTCACCTCTAAGGTACAATTACGATAAAATTCCATCATCCTATACCAAGCATCTTTTAAGTTTTCTCCTTGTCTTTGTTTGAAGTGAATAACTTCAAACTCGGGAGACAAAGGAGCAAATAAAGGACTGGCCATGACAACGAACGATCTAGCACACAGCGACACAAGACGCAAGCGAAAAAGAGGCGAATGGGAAAAAGAAGGCGAATAAAACAGAAAAGGTGAAGTGGGGGAGGGGAAAACGAGAGGCAAATGGGAAATGATATAATGCGAGGGACAAGAGTTTGCAATGAGTACTTGGTATGTCTTGACTTGTGTGTAGTCCTCCCCGACAACGGCGCCAGAAATCCTTCTTGCTACCTCTTGAGCATGCGTTGGTTTTCCCATGAAGAGGAAAGGGTGAGGCACCAAGTAGCATAAGTATTTCCCTTAGTTTTTGAGAACCAAGGTATCAATCCAGTAGGAGGCTACACTCAAATCCCTCGTACCTGCACAAACAAATAAGAACCTTGCAACCAACGCGATGACGGGGTTGTCAATCCCATCACGGCCGCTTGCAAAAGTGAGATCTAATAGAGATAATAAGAAAAATATTTTTGGTATTTTTATGATATAGATTGGAAAGTAAAGATTGCAAGATAAAATAGATCGAAAACTTATATGATGGAAAATAGACCCGGGGGCCATAGGTTTCACTAGTGGCTTCTCTCAAGATAGCATCAGTATTAAGGTGGGTGAACAAATTACTGTCGAACAATTGATAGAAAAGTGCATAGTTATGAGAATATCTAGGCATGATCATGTATCTAGGCATCACGTCCACGACAAGTAGATCAAAATGATTCTGCATCTACTACTATTACTCCACACATCGACCGCTATCCAACATGCATCTAGAGTATTAAGTTCATAAGAACAGAGTAACGCATTAGGCAAGATGACATGATGTAGGGGGATAAACTCAAGCAATATGATATAAACCCCATCTTTTTATCCTCGATGGCAACAATACAAAACGTGCCTTGCTGCCCCTGCTGTCACTGGGAAAGGACACTGCAAGATTGAACCCAAAGGTAAGCACTTCTCCCATTGCAAGAAAGGTCAATCTAGTAAGCCAAACCAAACTGATAATTCGAAGAGACTTGCAAAGATAACAAATCATACATAAAAGAATTCAGAGGAGATTCAAATATTGTTCATAGATAATCTTGATCATAAACCCACAATTCATCGGATCTCGACAAACACACCGCAAAAAGTATTACATCGAATAGATCTCCAAGAAGATCGAGGAGAACTTTGTATTGAGATCCAAAGAGAGAGAAGAAGCCATCTAGCTAATAACTATGGACCCGAAGGTCTGAGATAAACTACTCACACTTCATAGGAGAGGCTATGGTGTTGATGTAGAAGCACTCCTTGCTCGATTCCCCCTCTGGTGGAGCACCGGAAAAGGCCCCAAGATGGGATCTCATGGGTACAGAAGGTTGCGGTGGTGGAAATATGGTTTCGTGGTGCTCACGTATGTTTTCAGGGTATATGAGTATATATAGGTGAAAGAAGTCGGTCAGGGGAGCCACGAGGGGCCCACGAGGGTGGGGGCGCGCCCTCCTACCTCGTGGTTGCCTCGTTTCTTTCTTGACGTCCACTCCAAGTCTCCTGGATTGCATTTGTTCCAAAAATAACTCTCCTGAAGGTTTCATTCCGTTTGGACTCCATTTGATAATCCTTTTCTGTGGAACACTAAAATAGGCAAAAAAACAGCAATTTGGACTGGGCCTCCGGTTAATAGGTTAGTCCCAATAATAATAAAAAAGTGTATAATAAAGCCCATTAATCATCCAAAACAGATAATATAATAGCATGGAACAATCAAAAATTATAGATACATTGGTGACGTATCAATGTCATCCTCAACATTGTCAATGAGGTTGAATTCGTGGATGACCATCCAGAGTGTGAAGAACTATATGAGCGATGGATATCACGGTGTCTGTGTTAATTTTTAAAATACATGCATTCTCTTTAAGTGCCTCCCGCACCTTCCAATTCTTTCTTGAAGAAGCCTAAAAAATGAGGGGTGCAATCTCTTTTGGCTTCCGGCCAAGCAACCACGGAGAGTCCCAGAAAGGTGTTTTTGCGCCATTTCCAACGATGATGTTGGTGGAGGCATAGAAGAACTTAAGGTCTTCCTTGTCACGTGGTTTCCCCATGCCAACCCACAACTTACTCGGCTCCTTCCACTCGAACCATGCCCATCGTATCCTCAATGCCCTAGCAAATTTGTTAGTGTTTAGTACCCCTAGGCCTCCATAATTGAGAGGCTGACAAATCGTCTCCCAATTGACTTTACATTTGGCACCGGTAGTTTTGTCCGAGCTGGCCCAAAAAAGGCCCGTTCGAGCTTGTTGACACTGTGGAGGGTGCTTTGTGGGATAACAGGTGGTGTGATAAAGTAAACCGCCTCGAAGGTGATGATAGACTTGACCAGTGTCGTGCGTCCAATGGTGGCGATGTTTTGACCCTCCCACGTGACCAATTTCCCAGCCACCTTGTCCTCCAAGAATTGTAGGTCCACCTTTTTTAGCTGCCAAACCAATAGCGGCAGGCCTAAATATCTCAAGGGAAAAGAAGCCCTCATTGCCGAAAGGCCATGCAGAATGTGGCGCGGATTGAGCTAGTTGCATCGAATGGGCACGACCGAGCTTTTCTGAAATTTGGTACAAAGTCCCGTGACCTCACCGAACCCCTTTAGGACGGCAGCAAGATTATCCACGTCCCTCTTTATGGGCGCCAGGAAGACGGCAGCATCGTCCACATATAGAGAGGTTCTGACCCGAGCTCCCCTTCCAGGAATCTTGTGAAGAAGCCCTTTCCGAGTGGCAAGCTCGAGAATTTGGTGTAGGGGGTCAATAGCAATGACGAACAGCAGGGGCGATATGGGGTCGCCTTGTCGGAATCCTTGGCCATGCAAAATGGGAGGGCCCGCCACCCCATTTAGAAGGATCCTCGAGGAGGACGTGCGGAGGAGCACGATGATACAATTTCAGACCTAGGTGGGGAAGCCTTTTCTTTGGAGAAGGTCTAGGATAAACTCCCAACTCACTGAATCAAAGGCCTTGCGGATGTCAAGCTTGAAAACGAGTGTCGGGGTCCTACAATTGTGCAGGTGGCGTGCGAAGTTCCTGGCGTACATGAAGTTGTCGTGAATGCTTCTCCTTTTGATGAAAGCACTTTGCGCATTGGAAACCAGGCCATCCATGTGAGGGGCAAGCCTGATGGACAGAACTTTGGCGAAGATCTTGGCAATAGCATGGATGAGACTGATGGGTCTGTAGTCAGAGATGCCCTCTGCACCCTCCTTCTTGGGCAGGAGTACCACATTCACGGAGTTGAGCCAATGAAAGTTCTCCTAATGCAAGGACTCAAAAAGGTGAATGACTCTCATGATATCATTTTTAATGAGGCCCCAACATTTCTTGTAGAAGGTGCCCGTGAAGCCATCCGGCCCCGATGCCTTATCTCCGGGCATGTCGTTGATAGCAGCTCTAACTTCTTCCTCCGATATGGCCTCCTCAAGCTCATGCAAGTCCTTCGGAATGATGTTGAGCTCATCCCAGTTGAAGTCAATGTGACTGTGACTCCCTTTTCCCATAACATTCGAGAAGTGCTCGTGAATGATGGCCTCCTTAGCGTCGTGCTTAGTCACCCAGATGTATATGATTCTTTCGTCTTCATGCATTTATGCGCCGGTGAAATTTTTTTGTGCTTGCGTCACCCTCCTCCAAATCATCAAACTCATATATTCCCACGCAATGTAAAATAAACACACGTACTTCATTTAGGTCACACACAAACAGCATAGACATAGTTCATCATACAAGCCATCGACTATCAGACTATCAAAAATTGACATCTTCTAAAAACTAGAGTTATGGAGAAAACTCATGTATGGCTTCCCTTGTCCTTGTCCTCTTTGTCACCATAGCAGTTGAAGACAAAGTACGGGTCAAGACGGATTTGCTCGGTCCCGAAGCTATGGGGTTGGATGCGGCACCGTCATCCTCCTCGTCATCTGGAGAGGGCACAAACATCACTGTTTTGCTCCCGTGTGAAGCTACACGTATCCCGGGCTTGCCGCTTCGCCCAGATGAAAGCACGGGCATCCTCGACATCCTTGGGCTCCAAGGCCTTGTCCGACACGGCGAGGTGTGACTCGGCCTCGACGTCCTTCTAGGACTTGCCCACGCACGACAAGCAAGCAGGTCCTCGGCCGCAATATTGCCACTACACCTTGGGCATGCGACGCATCTGAGGCAGTGCAAAGTGCCGTCCTTGACCTCGGACTCAAAGTCGACCGTCGGCGGGACAAAACCCACTATAGGGGTTCCGCAGGCTAGCCCAACTACCCAAGAACGTCCGGGTTGGAGTGACTTTACCGCCAGCTACCGCTCGCCAGCTCCGAGGCCTCCACGGTCGGGCGCCTTGAGCCACCAACACCCACTTGTGTGAATGCATTGGATTCCTGTTGGAATGACTCGGACGGTGGAGCTCGGGCGGATTCCCCCCCAGGACCGACGAAGAGCCAGGTGGATGGCAAACTCATCCTCGTCCTAGGGATGCTAGTTGACGGATCTAGAGTTGCCATACTTGGATTCGCTACTCGACATACCAGCGAAGGTCAGAGATCACCGATGATGAGTTGTGGTTCGATTGAAGCAGAGCGGACTGGAAGTGAAGGGATATTTATGGGGTCGGGGTGGAATAGTTGGGGCCAAATTCAGTGTGGCATGCACGCCCGGTCTTACCCATATATGTGGCTCATGGATATGGGTTGGGTTTGAGGGGTGATATACAATCCAGATGTATATAAGTGGTTTGAGGGTACAGTTGGATCAATTTTTTATGATCGGCCAGTGACGAGCCGTCCACCCAAACATATAGAAGTGGTTTGAGGAAACCAGACACATAAGAGTGGTTTGGCCGTCCTATTGTGGATGCTCTAACGATTCCGCGAGCTCTTTCTCGCGCGTGGATCTAGTAAGTCCAACATTGATTCCTTCAGACGTGTCAATTGGACAAATACGCCCATAGTGACTCAGATGAATATCTCGGCTCCGAAAACTTGCGGTTCTCGCCGTCAACCCTCCAGGACCTAAACAACTTACTTTTCGCCCATGAACAATTTGTGTCAATGGATTCGTTTGATATAAAACTTGAGATAACAGGTATGTGCAAAAAAGGTCTCATAAGTAGTTATTAATTAAATTGAAGTTGAAGTTGAAGTTACCAAAGTTTGGGGAGTCGGTTTCGATTGACGTATGAATACTCTACAAATAGTTTTGGACTGTGCTAACTTCCACACGTATGGAAATTAAGCAATAGATCCGCATGATTCCTCCATAGCTTGGATGCATGCATTAGCTTCATCTTATTTTCTTTCTTCTTTCTGTGCGTGCGCACTATCCAGTTAATTAGCAGCTACTAATCATATACATGTAGAAAAAACAAAATTTAAAATATTTTGTAGCTCAAACCGTTGGTCCGATTGAAAAACTATTTTCACATAAAAGATTCGTCGCGACGAGATCTTCGAAACTAGATCCCATGTTGGTATGTTTCGACGATATTTTTTTCGTGTCAAAAGTTACCACATGTGTGCTACACGAGTTATCATGCGGTTGTATATAAGTTATCATGTTATTTATACAGAAATTACTGGGACATAAAAGATAGTTCTAGTAATTTTCTCTTCACATGCACATGGATGCATGCATTAGAAGGGAAAAAATGGATGCATCCCTGATTCTACATATTTCAAAACTTTAGGATATGTTATAGGTCAAAGCGTCAGAACTTATCGTGACATTTGTATGGAAGTTATCGGGAGGAGTATGTTTTCAAACTACTTTCTCCCCTCCCATCACCCCGGATCACAGTTGTCGTGGTATTTATGCATAAGTTATCACGCATAAGGTGCGTACAGTACCAAGCTATTTACACAAAAGTTTCCGGGGGTGTTTTTAAACACCTTCCCACATCCCACACCCGTTGCCAAAGTTATTAAGACTAGGGTACAAAAGTTGTCAGGTTTGTGGTGTGTGAGTTACCAGGGGTATCGTCACCCCCCCAAGTCACCAAAGTACCAGGATTGAGGTACATAAGTTATCATGTCTGCAACGTGTGAGTTACCGTGGGTATAGTTCATCAACCCCTTCCTCCCCTGCCCCAAAGCTACCAGGACTGAGGCACATAAGTTATCAGGTCTCTGGCGTGTGAGTTATCATGCTATTCATGCTATTCACACAAAAAGTTACCGAGGGGTATATTTCATCAACCCACTCCCCTCCCCCCCCCGGTCGCCAAAGTTACCAGGACTAAGGTGCATAAGTTATTATGTCTGCAACGTGTGAGTTA
>NC_041389.1:576752855-576780940 GCF_002162155.2 Triticum dicoccoides | reverse complement strand
ACTGGGGTCATAAGTTATCATGTCTGCGACGTGTGAGTGCACATAAGTTATCACGTCTACAATGTGCGAGTTATCATGCTATTCACACAAAAGTTACCGGGGGCATATTTAATCAACCCCCACTACCCATGCCAAAGTTATCAGGACCACATACATAAGTTATTAGGTTTGTGATGTGTGAGTCACCAACTTAACATGCTATTCACATAAAAGTTACCACGGGGATATTTTATCACCCCCCCGACACCAAAGTTACCAGGACCGGGCTATATATGTTATCAGGTATACGATGTGTGAGTTACCATGATATTCACAAAAAAGTTATCGGGGCGTGAAAATTACCACGATGTGATCAACTCGATTGGTAAAAAAGTCGAGAAAAGAACTAGATTTTTTTCGCATTTTTTTGCTCATATTGCAGGAAAAAGGTTCAAATACCTTGTTACCGTTTTTTAGATAAGTAGCAGTTGGTGAGATGGCAAGGGTGATGTGTATAAGCACAACACGTGCTAGGTTTGATTCCCACACCCAACACTTATATTTTTCGCACCCAGATTTTTTGAGAGAGAGAGAGAAAAAAGAAGGGGACGGCTGGGCCTGGCAAGCGATTTCATTGGGAGAGCGGGCCAGTCATGATCTAATTAGCACAGAAGTCAATCAATGTGTGCAGGATTATGACGGTTAAGTCAGGAAAGTGCAACGCAAAATCATCGCAAGATCGCCAGCCCTGTACGATCGAGAAATGGACGAGATCCACATTGTTCGGATCTGTCGCAAGTTTCTCATCGGTCAGATTTTAGCTTTGTCGTATCAAAATACGAGCGATGTGATCTAGAAAGATAACAACAACGAAAAAATTGTGATACAGAAAAATGAATACAAAATTCCGAAGAGAATGAATTGGGCAACGCTGATGAGAAAACCACTAGGAGGAAATCCTAGTAAAATATATTTTTACACCAATACAAATGGTTTGAATGGTAAAAAGGTCAAATAGCTTACTAGTCTTCATTTCGTTTACAGTAACTACAGTTTGAATCTCAATATGTGTCGGCGTCCTGGATATGAGGGTATCTACACTTGCCTGCCTGCGGCCTGCAGCGTGGCTCATCAGTGGCCCAGTTCGGCCCGTCTTCATCAACCCAAGCTCAAGACCCTCTCGAGGGGCCAAGCCTCACAGAGTAGATGGCGCAAGACTTCCTCAGGGGTGGCCTCACCAGGCAGGCTCGCGAGGAGGCAGAGAGATCAAGGCGAGGAGTACCTCGCGAGGTACACATGACGCAAGCCATGACGATCGAGACCAGGTGGGCGCCGGCCAGCGCAGTGTCCTTGTTTCTCCTTTGGTTCTAAGGGGACAAGTGCAGTCGCGGAGTACCGAGGCATCAAGCAAAGGTTTCCATATCGATGCAACAAGAACAGGACCAGAAGGACGGCAAGACGGAGGTCATCGTGGAGCCCAAGACGGCGTCATCTTCAGTGCCTTTGGCAGTCGAAGACCACCTTTAGTCAGGATAGCCTGTACTGGCTGTCCCCTTTCAAAATTCCGCCATTGTGGAATCCCTTCCCGCTCAACATTTGGGAAGAGGACCAAGGCCTCTATAAATAGGGCTAGCCACCACCATAGCAAAGGAGATCGATTCGGACCAGAAGCACCCACACCAGCGCAAGAACACCTCCCCTCGTGAGGCTGTTCTTCCCCTTGCACTGTTCCTCATCAGCCCAAGAGGCAATCCACACACCACACACTGGAGTAGGGTATTACACCACAGTGGTGGCCTGAACCAGTATAAATCTCGCGTCCCTTGTATTGTTCATCTGGTTAGCTTAGAATCGTGGCGAGGTTGTGGGAGCGGATCGGTAGGGAGAAGATCTTCGCGCGCACCCCAGAGTTCAAACCTTAAGGGTTTTGCCGGAATCCCGAAATCCAACATTTGGGGCGCCAGGTAGGGGTGCGCCGGAATCTTTTCTTTGCTCGTCTGTATCCCATCGCTTCGTCGCATCCATGGCAGATGCTCGCCGAACTCGCGCCGAGCGTCGGGATGCTCTCGCCGCCCATGTTGCCCAGACGTCTCCCGTCGGTGGGGCTCCTCGTTGTTCTCCATCGCCTGCCGCCCATGCCGCCACCGGCCCGGTCGGGAACAAGCAGCAAGCATCTTTGCTGCACCCTTCGGTGCGGCAGGAAGGCCGCACCGCCACTCCGTCGCTGACCCCAGCTAGTTCGTGGTCTCACACTCGTCGCGCCCCCGCAGACGCGCACGCCGCGCTACTCCTAGCACATGAGCTCCTGCACTACCGCCCCGTCGACGACCACTACGAGGAGTGGTTGGCTCGCATCACCGAGCTCGTCAGCGCCGCAGGGGGCTCCCCTGTGCAGTCCCTCTCGCTGCCTCGCCCTCCGTCCCACATGGGCGACGCGGCTCAAGGGGTGCCTCCGCCACCTCCTCCCCAAGAAGGCGCCCTGGCTCCAAGGCACGCGGCCCCTGGGCGCGACCCGCCGCGTCCGGTGCCCGCGCAACAAGAAATAAGTTGTCAAGAGATCCCTCGTCCTCAAGAAGGTGCTCGCGTGCTCCCCGCACTGGTGCGGCAAGACTGCATCCCTACGCCAGCGCTCCAAGGCCCTGCGCT
Organism: Triticum dicoccoides; assembly: GCF_002162155.2. NCBI lineage: Eukaryota > Viridiplantae > Streptophyta > Magnoliopsida > Poales > Poaceae > Triticum > Triticum dicoccoides. The sequence continues at coordinate 576,778,315 of NC_041389.1, read as the reverse complement.
GCCACAGGCGGCAGCATGAGAGGATCATCAAGAGCAGGCCCCGCGTCTGCAGAAAGCTCTGGTAGCCACAGCAGGCTGCCGCGCCTTCACCACCGAGCTGCGTAGCATCGCTTGGCCCGGCAAGTTCAAGCCGGACCTGCCTCCTCGCTACGACGGCACCACCGACCCCACAGAGTTCCTGCAGCTCTATGAGCTGGGCATCGAGGCAGCAAGTGGAGTCGAAAAGGTCATGGCAAACTGGTTTCCCATGGCGCTTAAGGACGGTGCCCGCACTTGGCTCCTGAACCTAACCCCAGGCTCGATCTCTTCTTGGGACGAGATGCACGTCCGCTTCATCGCCAACTTCCAGGGCACTCGCGACCGCCTTCCGACCGTGGGTGACCTGCTCCGCATCAAGCAGCAGCCTGGAGAGACCCTGCAGAAGTACATCCAGCGCTTCAACAACGCTTGCCTCAAGATCCCCAGGGTAACAGAGGAGGCCATCATCTCAGCATTCTCCGATGGCGTCCGCGATGTCAAGATGAAGGAGGAGCTCGCCATCCACGAGGACCTATGCACATCTCTGGAGTTGTTCAACATGGCGACCAAATGCGCAAGAGCCGAGGAGGGACGCCTCTCCCTCCTCGAGCTTCCAGTTGCTGACCCGGAGGAGAAGAAGTCCAAGGCCAAGGATGTGAAGTGTAAAGGAGCAGCCGTGCTTGCGGCAAAGCCAGACACAAAGCACGGGAGGGACCATCCGGAGTCGTCCAAGGGTAGCCGATTCTGCGCCAACCACAACCTCTACACCCACAACACCAACGAATGCTAGGAGCTCAGGGCCGTTCGCGAGGGATGCGTCGGTCGACACCCCGAGTGCAATGACCGGGGCTATGGCCGCGGAGGAGGAAGAGGCGGAGGATGATGGGACGATCGAGGCCCTTGCCAGGAGTGGCGTGACCGACCTCGCAAGGATCGCTGGCAGGACCAGCCCCACGAGGGAGCTTGGAGGGATCAGCCTCACGAGAACTGCCCATAGGGCAACGCAGGCCTTCCTCCGCTGCTACCACCAAGAAGGAATGATGACCACCACCAGGACGAGGGGGCTGGGGGCTTCCAGGAGACACGAGCCGTCGTGTGCATCCTAGGCGGTGCCCAGGCCCCAGCCTCTCAGCGCATCTCCAAGCAGTTTGCTGGCGAGGTGAATGCAGTCCTCCCCAAGCTCGAGGCCACGCGCTCGCTCAGATGGTCCATGTGCGCCATCACTTTCAGCTCAGCAGACCAACTGAAGTGTGCGGCCGTAGCCGGTGTCCTCCCAAGGCTCTGCTCCCCAGTCATTAGCAATGTGCAAGTTACCAGGACTCTCATTGATTGCGGTGCAGGCCTCAACATCCTGTCCGTCGAGATGTTCGACAACCTTCAACTGCCCTATGATCAACTTTAGCCTACCAAGCCTTTCTCCGGAGTCACTGACGGCTCCACCACTCCGATAGGGCAGGTTCGTCTCCCCGTCACTTTTGGACAGCGCAACAACTACCGAATCGAGCTCATCGACTTCGATGTTGCCCATATTCGCCTACCATACAATGCCATCCTCGGGTACCCGGCCCTGGCCAAGTTCATGGCGGTGACCCACCATGGTTACAATGTCCTCAAGATGCCAGGAAGCGGTGGAGTCATCACAGTCCCATGTGAGGAAAAGGATGCGGTGTGCTCGCTCAAGCGCGCCTTTCAAGCTGCATCGATTGAAGACCCAGATTACAAGAGCGAGAACCCTCCTGAGGTAGCTCCCAAGAAGAAGAAAACATCGCCTCTCGTGGAATTGTCACGTCAGATGTCCTATGGAACAGACTTTATCGTGGAGCCATCACAACTAGGAATCTTGAAGGGGTTAATCGGGACAAGAGACACGAGGTTTATACTTGTTCGGCCCCTTACATTGAAGATAAAAGCCTACGATGTTTTGAGTGGGATTACTTATGTCTCGATCACCAGGGAGAAAATCGGTTGACCTAGTTCTCGAGTTGTTGTTACTTGCCCTGAACCGCCGCCGGGTCGTCCCTTTATATACAGAGGTCGAAGCCCTTCGGCTCTACAGAGTCCCGGCCGGCTTATAAACAGTATCCGGCTCGGTCTCTTAATATTTCTTGCCTTACAATACAAGTCATACATATACGGCGGTTTATCAATACGGGCCTTAAGTCACCTCTGGGCCTTGGGCCCTTACTAAGCCGCCGTCTTCAACCTTGAGCTTTGGGCTTCAAGAATGCTTACTGATATAACCCGGCCGCTCCCGGCGGGTCATACCAAATAGTTGTATCCCCAACATTAGGCCCTAGATTGATTTGAACTGGTTCATGTCAGTCTCTGACACTTAAGAAAAGTCTTCTGCTCCTGGCTTATGAAATTTTCTGTACCCGCCATGACGTCATCCTTCAAATTTGTGGTAACCCGTCATGACGTCACCTATCATAACTGCATGTTTTTTCCAATATATCTCAATGGATCTCTGTCTTAATGACCATCCGGAAATCGAGGCGCCTTTGTGGCTGGATAACTATGTATTTTCGGCCTCCTCGTTTTTCACGCCCATTCAACAAGTTTTTCCTTATAAATAGACCCGACTAGGTCTCCTCTCATTCTTCGTTTCGCATCTTCTTCCTCTCGCCCCCATCTGCACTAGGGCTCCTCCGTCGTCGCCACTGCGCCCTTCGTCCTTCATCGAGCTTGGCCGCTACATCGACCTGATCTTGACAAGAGAACAGCTGCGCTCCTCCTCCGCAGATCCTCTGCAGTAAGTTTTCCCCTTTCCTCGCCATACATCTGCATTAGGGCTAGTCGTGTTCCTCTGTACGGGCATAGCTCATCCAAGCTGTTGCATTTTTCCTTGCCACGGCTTTGCCTGATCCAAAAAACCCCATGGATCTGATGTGATTCGTGTTCCGCATCCATTTTGATTAATAGTAGACCCCCTTTCCTTGTAAGAAAATCTCATTATAGCATATGAACTTCTCCGCGCCCTGTTTTTAGGTCCAGTAATTTTTCTTTTCTGAACCTTTGTTTGATCCAAAATAACTGCTGCAGATTGTGAAACCTGTTTGTACAACACTTAGGCAAAATCCATATTCGCTAGATTTATCCAGTCATGGCGACTCTGATCGCCGGCTTTAAGGAGGTAATGCTCAATCAATAATCTGAACCACCCAGTGATGACGGCTTATAAAACCTATGGCGGCTTAAGTAACCAGGACGTAACTATCCTTATACCATTAGGCCCCTTCATAAGTCTCCATATTGCTATTCACAGTAATACTTTTATCCTGCCCAACTTAAATTTGAACCGACCCCTTTACTTTGTCTTAGGCTTTCAAACAGAATGGCGCCCAAAGCACCTACCTCTTGCAACTGTGTGAAATCCATTGTCACTGATGGCACTTTGAATGACTTTGTGGAAACCGGCTATCTGCCGAAGAAGGAAATCATGCCTTATCGTGCTCCTGACCCGGATGAAGAATTTCCTCAACCCAAAGAGGGGGAGGTCATTGTTTTCATAGATCATATGAACCGGGGCTTCACTCCTCTTGGTTCAAAGTTCTTCAGAGATGTGCTGAATTTTTTTGACCTTCGCCCACAAGACATTGGACCCAATTCCGTGTCTAACATCTATAACTTCCAAGTATTCAACGAAGTTTATCTTGGTGAAGAGCCCAATTTACTGCTTTTCAGATAATTGTTCTATTTGAACCGCCAGACGGAGTGTGCCAGCGGCCAGAGCTTGGAACTTGGTGGAGTTTCAATCCAGCACCGCAGGGATGTGATCTTTCCCTATGCTAACCCACCGAGCCATCCCAAAGATTGGAACATGACATGGTTCTACTTCAAGGATACCTCTCCGGCTGACGAGAGCCCTCTGCCCGGCTTTCGCGCCCTTCGTCTTGACACCAATCATCCTCTGCCTGATAAGATTACTGCGGTAGAGCGCAAATCTCTTGCTCCTACCCTGCCTAAGATCAAAGCTCTACTGGGGAACAGGTTGACTGGTATTGACCTGGTTCGTGTCTGGCTTGCCTGGCGAGTTATTCCGTTGAGCCGCCGCACCGTCTTAATGTGAGAATATACTGGCGCCAAGGATGATCCCCTGCGCCATAGCCCTGACGACTTACCTGATCATGTTGTTGATGACATGACCAAATCTCTTCTCAATGAGAGCCTGGCGGATTGTGGCAAAGTGGGTCTAGCCCCTTTCTGCAAAGATAACTCGGCTCCAAAGGTAAACCGTCCATATGAAATGTTTATTTTATTTTCTTAATGTTTCCCCCATACTCATGAATATGCTTTAATCCTTGCAGGCGGGTGATAAATTTTGGAAAGTTAAATATGATCATGAAGCTGCCAAGAGAGCAAGAAAAGAAAAGAAAGCCGCGAGGAAAGAAGTTGTCAAAAAGAAGGGCAAGAAAGCTTCCGCTTCTGAGCTACTTCGGCTATCGGACTCTCCCGAGTCGGAGGTAGCCCTTGACTCCCTTGGCTTATTTTTTAATCACCTTATTGACATTGATCATCAGCAGGAGGACATTGGGACAAGACGTAGCAAGGCTGATGAGGTAACTATCCTTTCCTCCGACGCCGAGCCTTTGCCAAGACGGAAAATCCGCAGGGTGACCCGGAAAGTAAGATTTTCTCATCCTCTAGCTCATCACGATCCTCAATTTCGTTTGAAGCGACAAACTCATGAGAGCCGGAGGCAGACCCGCACCAACAAGGACGTGGAGCTATCCTCCGGCTTACCAAACACTCCAAGAAAGCGCCGAAATGAGGTTACCTCTACTTTAAATAAGTTTTACCCCTTGGCGGATCTCTTTCGTCAACCACTCAATCCCTCTGACTCCGATTATCAGGATACTTCCCCTTCATCCAGCGAGCCACTGCAGTCCAATCTGCCAACCTTCAAGACTGCTCCAGGGTATACCAACCCGCTCATCTTTTATTTATTTAAATCCCTTTCGCCTATATTAATCTTTTATTTTGGCACAGTGGTCAAGCCAAACCCAGCAAGAGGGTTAGGAAGAACAAACCAGTTAAAGACAGAGTTGTAACTGTGCCAGCTCCTGAAACAACCATGGCGGACTCAAATACTCATGAACCGCCATCTGAACCAGCGAAAGATGTGTCTTCTCCTTCTACGGGCCTGCCCACAAACCAAGCTACCAATGACTCAGAAAATTCCAAGCCTCCAAGCCCAATCCGGACAGATGATCCTTCCAATGCTGATATAGAAATCACTAGAACCAGCTATGCATAGCCAGGAAAGCCAACTATACTGGCTAAATGTCCTGCCAAGGAAGAACTTCTGGACCAACGCCGAGTCAAGATGGATGTTGCTAATTATGCTCATATGAGCATTGGAGATATCTTTTCTGGCTTTATGAGTCAAGTGCACAGCAGCCGGGACCTCGAAGTTGACATGGTACAGCAGATGCGTCACAAATTCGAGGTATAACCCACTCATTCTTGTTCATTACCCTTTAGTATATTAGCCCCCAAGTCTGCTGCTTATGATGCTTATGCTGTAGACTTAGAAACAACTGAACAACATAAAGAAAGAAAAAAAACCGGCTTACCATGTACTCCCCAAGGGGCAGCTTAACCAATATGGTTGAGCCGGTTCTTGATAGAAAAAATCCTTTTAGTTGTCTGAACAACAGTATGTATTAGCCCCCAAGTGCCAAGTATTATTGCTTGCAAAATGCTTGGGACTTACTCGTATAAATGACCATCTGATGACCCGCCATAGAAAAGAAAAACTCTTTGGGACATTAGCCCCCAAGTGCCAAGTGTAATTGCTGGCAAAATGCTTGGGACTTTAATACTGCCAAAACAACTTATGTGATTTGAACTTCGCACTTGTATAGGCTACCACGAGTCAACTCGAGTCCGAGGTGACTAATCTGAAGAGCCGCCTTGAACTCCAAGAGACGAAACTTGCGAAGGCTAACACCAAGTTTGAATTCAGTGTTTCTGAATAGGAGAAATTGAAGAAAGAATTTGAAGCTAAAAAGAAAGCCTGGGCGGATGAAGAGACCGTGTTGATAAGCCGAGCTGAGAAAGCAGAAATGGCTCTGGAAGAAGTTACTGGTGAATTAGCTGGTCTAAAGCGCCATGTTTCACAAATGGTCTCAGCCATCTTTGGTAAGTCACCTTGCCATTGTGTAAATATGTAAGTTGTGTAATGGATCATAAGCCTGGAACTAACTCTCTTGATTATGCTTATACAGGCCCCAGAAGCTCAAACTTGAACCAAAACATGCTCACAAAACTGAAGGCAGTGTACACCTTGGTGGAACAACTGTACACCGGGTCTCAACATACCATTGCTTCGGTGGCTTTGTCCAATGAAATACCAACCCTCCTAGCACATGTCTTGAGGAAGCTTTTAGTTCTTCTGCAACGGATTAATGAACTGAGACGGTCAGCTGCAAGAGCCGGATCGATAAATGCTCTAAGCCGGGCTAAAGCCTGGTTACCGGAACTAGACCCGGCGGACATTGCCATCGGTTACCCAAGCCTGAAGGAAGACGGCACGCCATTTGAAGACGCGGATTTTCTCGCCTGTGTCAAAGAGATACGCCCTGTGGCAACCTTGTAGCAAATGAAGTGGATCTTACCAAGTACCAGGCAGGTTATGATGAAGAGAACCGAAGAATTCCAACGCCTCAATACGATGTGACAAGTCTGATTCCTCCACCTCGTAAGCATACCTTTGCCCCTGAAGTTGACCCGGTCGGTCTTGTTGACGATGAAGCTGAACTTGAAGCCTTGAACAACATTGACTGGTCATCATCAACCTTCCAAGAAAAGGAGAAGGGCGCAAACGCGAAGAGGGCTAACCCGGACGCTTCCGGGCAATCCTGAAGGTGAACCAGTAATGGTGGCTCATACCTGCGGCGGAAAAAACAATGTGAACTATGTGGACTTAATGAGTCCTGTAATAGGATAGAGATAACGTTATTTTGTGGTCGTGCCATCGTGTACGTCGTTGATGCTTTGTTAAACCACCGTGGTTATATCCATTCATGCATGATAAGGGTCCGAAAACTATCCTTCCACAGACTGCAAAAAATCCCTTGACATCGGACAACCAGGCGGGTCAAAAAGATTGAAAAACAATCATAGATTAGTTTGTTGCAAAAAACACAACTATGATCTTATGCTTAAGACTTCTCAAATTTGCACCACCGGTTTATATGACCCAGTCAGTAAGGGTGATAACCCGATGTTTGGATACCTGATAATCTCAAAGGTATAATGATGCTTATGGATTGGCGACTCATCAATCAATATTGAGCCGGGTTACAGTAATCATAAAAAGTTGTAAGCCTCAGAAAAAATCTCAAGTCAAACAAGGGGGTGTCCAAAAACAACTTAAATCAAAAGAGAAGTAAAAAATTGGAAGGCTACTGATTCGAATATGATCAGTGGACCGTTCCGAAGGGGTTTAAGCTAGGATTCGAATACGATCATGTAGCCCCCAATGGCTTTGACATTGCGCCGATCAATAGGGTACCGATAGTTGTGTTCTCTTTGGTTTGAATATGACCTATGTTTGAACAGGAAGCCCCCTAATGACTTTGAGAGTTTTTAATGACTCTGATTCGAATATGATCAAAGTCGGTTCCCAAAGGGGTTAAGCTGTGATTCGAATACGATCAAGAAGCCCCCAAGTGAGATCGGCATTGTGCCAATCAAAAGGGTACCGGTAGCTATGTTCTCTTGGGTTCGAATACGACCTATGTTTGAACAGGAAGCCCCCTAGTGATCATAATTTTTTAACGGCTAGATTCGAATACGATCGTAAGCCGGACCAAACGGGTTAAGACGGATCAAACATGATCAGCCCCCAAGTGATCATGTGAAAGAATAATGACAATGATAATGACAAATTTACCTTGGTGTGAGGGAAACAAGGACAGAGGTCCTGCTTTATTATTTATCATAATATATACATTGGCAAAAATATGTACATTAGGGGAGCCTATAGCTCAAGTATAGTAGGGCCGAAGATGAGCAATATTCCACGGCCTCTGGGTCTCCTCCTCTGACTTACGTGAGTCTTTGTGCTCTCGAGCATCATAAGGTAATATGACACGTTATTCAAGTTCCTGCTAACCACAAAGGGTACTTCCCAAGGTGGTGATAACTTGTGTGCATCAGTTTGGTCCTGGATGAGCCAGAGCACCAAATCACCTTCCTGAAAGGTTCTGGACTTAACACGGTGGCTGTGATATTGGCGCAAATCATGCTGGTAAATCACCGAGCGAGCTGCTGCCAAGTCTCTCTGCTCATCTAAAAGGTCGAGATCATTCCGACGCGCCTGTTCATTGTCTGCTTCAACATAAGCCGCCACACGAGGCGAGTCATGCCAGATGTCAGAAGGGAGAACCGCCTCGGCTCCATAGACCATGAAGAAAGGTGTATAACCCGTAGATCTATTAGGAGTAGTGTTGATGCTCCATAACACAGAGGGTAACTCCTCAACCCAACACCCCGGCGTTGAAAGTGCAACTATCCCTAGGTGGTTTTGGTAATTCATATCAACATATAGCTCATTGAGCTAATACTATTCCAAGACAATTATTTCAGGAAAGCTCAATGAATGGCATGGCATGGATGATGAAAGTGGATCCCTCAAAATATTAAGGAGAAAAGGATTGGCTCAAGCTCAAAAGCTCAAGACTCTACATTTTATATTTTAGTGATCCAAGATCACATTGAGTCTCTAGGAAAAGCCAATACTATCAAGGAGGGATGAGCTGTTGCTTGATGAGTTTCTTGCTTCAAGTGCTTAGTGATATGCTCCAAAAACCCTCAACTACTTTCTCATATCCACATATGACCTAAACCCAAAGTCAAACTCGGCCCCACCGATTCTTTCCATCCGGCACCACCGAGTTCAGATGTCATAGCCACTGCCACAAACCCTAGGCAAATCGGTCTCACCGATAGGGATCTCGGTCTCACCGAGATGGGATTGTAATCTCTCTATTTCCCTTCGTAACGTTTCGTTCTAACCAAAGTGAGTGATCGGTCCCACCGAGATTGCAATGTAAACTCTCTGTTTCCCTTTCGTAACATTTCGGTTTCACCGAAAAGAGCGAATCGGTCCGACCGAGTTTACCTGACCAACTCTCTGGTTAGCTAATTACCAAAATCGGTCTCACTGAGTTTGTGTAATCGGTCTCACCGAGATTACGTTATGCCCTAACCCTAACCATATCGGTCCCACCGAGTTGCATGTCGGTCCCACCGAAATCACTAACGGTCACTAGGTTTACTGAATAGGTCCGACCGAGTTTGTTGATTCAGTCCCATCGAGATTGGTAAATTGTGTGTAATGGTTAGATTTTGTGTGGAGGCTATATATACCCCTCCACCTCCTCTTCATTCATGGAGAGAGCCATTAGAACAAATCTACACTTCCAACTTACCATTTCTGAGAGAGAACTACCAACTCATGTGTTGAGGCCAAGATATTCCATTCCTACCATATGAATCTTGATCTCTAGCTTTCCCCAAGTTGCTTTCCACTCAAATCTTCTTTCCACCAGATCCAAATCCTATGAGAGAGAGTTGAGTGTTGGGGAGACTATCATTTGAAGCACAAAAGCAAGGAGTTCATCATCAACGCACCATTTATTACTTCTTGGAGAGTGGTGTCTCCTAGATTGGCTAGGTGTCACCTGGGAGCCTCCGACAAGATTGTGGAGTTGAACCAAGGAGTTTGTAAGGGCAAGGAGATCGCCTACTTCATGAAGATCTGCCGCTAGTGAGGCAAGTCCTTCGTGGGCGACGGCCATGGTGGGATAGACAAGGTTGCTTCTTCGTGGACCATTCTTGGGTGGAGCCCTCCGTGGACTTTCACAACCGTTACCCTTCGTGGGTTGAAGTCTCCATCAACGTGGATGTACGATAGCACCACCTGTCGGAACCACGGCTCAAAAATCACCGTGTCTCCAAATTGCGTTTGAAATCTCCAAACCCTTCCCTTTACATTCTTGCAAGTTGCATGCTTTAATTTCCACTGCTCATGTACTCTTTCCATGCTTGCTTGAATTGTGTGAAGATTGCTTGACTTGTGCAAAGATAGCTAAAATCTGCCAAAGACTAAAATTGGGAAAAGGTTAAGTTTTTAATTGGTCAAGTAGTCTAATCACCCACCCTCTAGACATACTTCAAGGTCCTACAAGTGGTATCAGAGCTTTGGTCTCCATTTTCTTTGATTTCCATAGCTTTTGGTGGTCATAGCCTTGGTTTCACAACCTATGAGAGTATGGCGTCTAGCGAGGGAAATTATCACCGTAGAGGTCCTTACTTTGATGGAACTAATTTTGCTAGTTGGAAGTATAAGATGAAAATGCATATTCTCGGACATAACCCCGCCGTTTGGGCTATTGTGTGTATTGGCTTGCAAGGTGAATTCTTTGATGGGAGGGAACCAAACCATGAAGCTAATGCGGATGAATTGAAGATGCTGCAATACAATGCTCAAGCGTGTGATATCCTCTTCAACGGATTATGCCCTGAAGAATTCAACAAAATCAGCTGTCTTGAGAATGCAAAGGAAATTTGGGATACTTTGATTGATATGCATGAAGGTACCGACTCCGTCAAGGAATCCAAGTTGGATGTGCTCCAAAGTCAGCTTGACAAGTTCAAAATGAAGGATGGTGAAGGTGTCGCTGAAATGTACTCTAGGCTTGCTCTTATCACAAATGAGATTGCTGGCTTAGGAAGTGAAGAGATGACTGACAAATTCATCATCAAGAATATCCTAAGAGCATTGGATGGAAAGTATGATACCATGTGCACATTGATTCAAATGATTCCCAATTACAAGAATCTCAAGCTAACGGAAGTCATTGGTAGAATCGTTGCTCATGAGATGTCACTCAAGGATAAAGAGGAACTTCACAACAAGTCAAGTGGTGCCTACAAAGCCTCATGTGAAGCTCCTACATCATCAAGTGATAAACAAACCTTCAATGAAGAATTGAGATTAATGGTGAAGAATTTCAACAAATTCTACAAGAGTAGAAGCAAAGAAAGAAGCTCTAAGTCAAAGGTCCTACAATGACAAAAGATCTTCCAGTCGAGAGTGGAATTGCTATAATTATGGGAGACCCGGACACTATTCCAATGAGTGTACAGCACCCTACAAGATAAGAGAAGATTCTCCCAAGAGAAGAAGTAGAAGAGAAGAATCACCACCAAGAGAGAGAAGGAGTAGAGATGATCATTATGAACGAAGAACATCCCGGAGAAGCAAGGATTAGGAAAGGAAGGACAAGTCATCAAAGAGCTACACAAAACGAAGACACCAAGCTCATGTTGGTGAATGGGTGGGTATCCGGTTCCGACTCTGAACATCACTCCGAGAGAAGCTATCACTCCGACTCTGAACATACTCAAGATGAAGGTGTTGCCGGTCTAGCACTTGTGTCAACCAACTTCTACGACATATTTGATTCACCAAATGAAGGAATTGGAAGATGCTTCATGGCTAAAGTCTCCAAGGTAACTCATCCCGAGTATGTTGATTTCAATAGTGATGAAGATGACTTGTTAGGTGATGATGATTTACTTATTGACAACTCTAGTGATGAATACTATGATGAAACATCAATTAATCATGGTAAACAAGATAAAACGTATGACAATGATAAGGAGAAGATTGAGCTTTTCACTAAAGAACTAAACACTCTTAAGTTAGCTCATGAAACTATCTTAGGGGATCATCGAGAACTTTTGAGGACTCATGAGAAGTTACGCTTTGAAAAGCTCAATCTTGAGCAAGAGCATGAGTTTTTAAAGGCAATCAATGATGATCTTCGCAAGAAAAGTTCTTCTTACATTGCCAAGCGTTTACTCTTATCTACTTACATGCCTCAAGTCAAGTCTAGTAACAAGAACAAGAAGGATACTTCCTCTAGTAGTAGTAACAATAATAATGCTAAATCCAATATTGTTGCTTCTAGTAGTTCTCTTGATTCCACTAATGATTCTCTTAGACAAGTTACACTTGAGCAACAAAATAGCCTATTGAAGGGAATTATAGAGAAAGGTGTTTACAAAAGCCTTGTCGGGAGTAAGCAATTCGAGGAAATTGTACGCAAGCAAGGAAGGCACCGGAAGAATCAAGGTGTTGGTTTTGAACAAAAGTTCAATGCCAATGGAGTTGAGTGGGAAGAAGATCAATACCCCAAGACGAAGTTTGTTCCTCAACAAGAGAAGTATGATCCTACTTCCTTCAAGGGAACACAAGCACAAGATGATCTTCCACCACAAGACCACAAGAACAAAGGCAAGGACGAGCTTCAAGAGGAGATTGATGCATTTGAAGAAGCACCTAAGGCCTTGGTCAAGTGGGTTCCCAAGACTACGTCAAGTTCTACTTCATCAAGTACAACTACAACTCCAAGGATTCCCATCAGGATGATGTGGATCCATAAGAAGAAGAACTAGAGAGTTCTTGAGGGTGACTCCACCAACCCTATTCACTCATATCATTATGGCAAGGACAAGTGCAATCAACTTCCATATCTTGCACTAGTTCAAGGAGTCACAAACCCTCATGTTGGTAAGGCAAGGGACAAGGTAACCTAATGCTTTCATGGACATCATCTTGTGTGTGCATCACTCTATGTCTATGGATATTCTTGTTTGTTCCTTGTGGGACTAACCCATGTAGGTATTGAAAGTGCAACTCACTCCAAAGGATTGCTCCAAATGATCTACATCAACATTAAGCATCCACATCTTCAACACCTACATGAAGTCATCATCGACAAAACCCAAGGTTAGTTCATCCCTCTAAGGGGGGATCTCACATCTAGGGGGAGCTTAAATCTAAGAATTGAGTCAAAGCAACTCTAATTATGTGAACACATCAATGCATTATGTAAAAGTGGTAACCCCACTTGAGCTTAAATGATGAGTATGACCTATGATCAAATGTTCTCATTTGACTCCTAAGTCAATATACTCATATATAGATGACCTAGTCATCGCCAATTGTTTGATAGATGCTAGAATTAGTTGTGCATGCTTTGCCACATATTTCATTTGCCATCTTATTGTGTGAGCATGTTGGTTGCATATTTAACTCATTCGAGGACATCCACTTGTTGCTTTGATTGATTGGTTTCTTTTTCTTTTGCCAAGTGGATGGACAAGAATGCCTAAGAACCTTCTCTAGCTATCTATGCTTTTCTTGTCTCAAACTCTATTCATGCTACATCACAAAATTTGATCAAGTCAGATTGGAACCACTCTGTGTGAGGAGCACTCGGAGTCCCCGATTCGTCATAGACTTAAACTTCCAAAACTTCTTTGTGTGTTTCGGTCTGACCAATTCTTCCATTTCGGTCATACCGAGATCACTAAGTCGATCTAGGTTTTCAATCTCGGTGCAACCGATTCGAACTTTTCGGTCTCACCGAGTTGCTGTAACTGTCAACAGTTATGCATCTCGGTGCCACCGAGTTGTTCAACTCGGTCACACCGACAATGTCGGGCTATATATACACACGGGCAAAATTTTGGAAAACTTCTCCAAACCTCTCGCCCGCGCATAGCTCGCTCTGCCTTCTAGGTCTCCGGATCGTCGACTTCGTCGCCAGCCGCCTCCTATCGCTGGTCTCTGCCGCCGTCAACGGAATTCATCCCCGCCGTTGCCACCGTAGCGAGTTCATCGCCGAATTAGGGTATGAACTCGATCACAGTACTATCCTCGTCTGATTCTCAGCACATTGTGTACATTATTATTCTTGCCACGATTGAAACACATCTAACCAGTCAAAACAATCCGTAGAATAGATGCGATTTGAAAATTTAGGGTTAGGTTTCCGCCGAAACCATCTCGCACCCACCGAGTTGAAAAACTCGGTCCCACCGATTCGGCTAACGCCATTGCACTAGTAACTCTCGGTCTGACCGAGAATTGCTAATCGGTGTGACCGATTTTAGGACTCACTGGAACCCTAGCAGTCTTGGTGCCACCAAACTGTGACCCGGTCTGACCGAGATCACTAGTTTATGTTCCAAAACTGCTTCGGTATCACCGACTTTGAAAATCCGTTGATCCGAAATGCTTTCTGTGGAAAACTAAAACTAAGTTTTTGAATCATTCTTTTGCAAAAATCTCTGCATTTTGTGATGCTCATCCATTCTATCTCATCCATAACTATTCACAGGGTCTGCATTCAAAGTTCTCAACATGTTAGACCAAAGTGATAGCCAGAACAGGGAAGAAGAGCATATTCACATAAGTGAGGGCACTAGTCCCTCCAGTTCTTCAGATGAAGGCAGCAGAAGTACTGCTAGCAATTTGCCCAAAGTAGCCATAAGAGCCAGAAGGAAGAGAACCTCAGACTCAGAGGATGAGGACTATGTGGCAGCTGAAGATGAGGCTACTTCCAAGAAAGTAGTGCTTAAAAAGGAGTATGGCTCAGCTAAGACCACAAAGCCTGGACTGAATAGGAAGGCCCCTGCCAAGAGGACACCTATGATGAAGGTCAGAGGATCAACACAAGAACCAGAGAAACCTGATCCCAAGGAGCCAGCTGCAGAAGGAAAGAAGAGAAAGGAAAGGGTCATAGAGACCATGGCCAGAGTTATTGGACAACCTTCCGTGATGGAAGAGGAGGAGGAAGAAGAGGTTGCTGCACCAGCACCCAAGGCACAGAAGCTGATGGGTGATGCCATAAGGTCGGGGGCTGCATCATCAAAGCCCAAAGAAGCACCCAAAGCTGCCTCCAAGGCCAAAACTGCACCTAAGAGGAATACCAGGAGTATACCAGCTGCTGAGAAGAACAAGTCCCCAGTGCCTGAAGTTGCTCCTGAGGAAGATGATGAAGGACAAGTCCTAAGGAAGCTCAAACCCAAGATTCCAAACCACAACGATGCTCATCCAGTGGCTGAGAATATGAAGCTGAGGAAGGATGCAGGTCTCAGGCAGTGGAGATTGTGTGATCCATACGCAATCAGGAGAAGAACTGCTGTAGATTACATGTTCCACACTAAGAAACAACAAGACTTCTATGAGACTGTGCTGTTGGATAAGAAGCCCATAGTCTGTGACATGAGGTGGGTAGACTGGAAATTCATAAAGGAAAATGAGGATCACTACCCAGGAGTATATGACAGCTTTAAGGCTTGTGGAGTTGATGAGTTTGTTGGACAGAAGTTCACAAACTAGAATGATGAGCTAGTTATGCAATTCTACTCCACATCTCATTTTTATCCTGATGGCAGAATTGTCTGGATGTCTGAAGGTACAAGGTACCAATCAACTATTGAGGAATGGGCCAATCTGATTAATGCCCCAGAGGAGAAGGAAGATGACTTGGATGTATACTCCAAGAAGAAGAAGGATCACAATTCCATGTCCCATATGTACAAGGAGATCCCAGACAAGGCCCTTGAAACTTTCAAGTTTGGGTCTGTCCACTTTCTTCTGTCAGGGCTGCCAACAATCAACTGGATTCTTAGGCACACTCTTTTGCCCAAGTCAGGTGATCACAACATGATCAGAGGGTATACAATTAATATGCTTCACATTTTTTATGTGCCACAGAGATTCAAGGTCATGAGCCTCATAGTTGAGACTATCAAGAGGACAACAGCAGACCAAAAGAGAAGTTGTGGGTATGCCCCACAAATTCAGGAGCTGATCAACTCAAAGATGGCACAGAAAAATATCTGTTGGATAAGGAACACTTTGTTCTCTATCCAGACTTTGAGGACAATCAAGTTGTGATGAATGAGAATGAACCATCCTCAGTGCAAGCTCAAGAGAAAAAGGAGAAAACAAAGAAGGAGAAGGCTGCCAAGATGCCAACTCTAGAGGAGGCATCTGAATACTTTTTGAAGAGCAAGCAGGACCAACTTGGTTACTTGATAGCATCAACTCCGAGGATTGATAAGGGGTTGGCCACCCTAACTCAAAACCAAGAGAGCCTGGAAAGAATCATGGAACAAATATTCTATGATTTAGATGTCAAAGTAACTGAGATTCAGTCAGTTGTGGAGCAGCTACAGGATGACATGCAGGAGAGGAAGGGCAGGACAACTACTGATGCATTTGCCAGAGTGCCTCGAGCTCAGAGATCAGTTGCAGAGCTTGTGACAGACACCAGAGCCACTTCATCTGCACCAGCTATAGCTCCAGTGCAACCAGCTCCAGCACCAACTCCTTCAGCTCCATCCACATCAATTGAAGTCTTCGTCCAAGGAGCCATCTCTACACCACCAACTGAAGACCAAGCCTGAGAGACGATTTAGTACTATGCATTTTCTAGGAACTTTTTGGTAAGTTGTTGCCAAAGGGGGAGAAAAATGTATAGATCATAGGCTTCGAGAGAGAGAGAGAGAGTTTGCTTTTGTTCTCTCTTGTCTTCTTGGTTGAACTTTATTTGCTTCTGCTTGCTTGAGATACTATGCTATTATCTATGAGACATTGATGATCATGTGTTTGATCATAAGCTACACTTATGCTTGTTAGATGATATTATCTTATTTATCCTTATATGATCATTCACTTTTCTTGGTGATGAGTGCATGTGTTCAATCTTTATTATTTTGAGCGCTCCACCAAGATGTATGTGACATGGAAGAGTAACCCATGAGCCTAATTCCTTGTGCATTTGCAGTCCAAAGCAAATCTTAAACTATGCACAAATTTAGGGGGAGCTCTTTCTTATCACATACTTCTCAAAGCGACGATGTTTTTCAATCCTATTATCATTTGTCGAAGCTTTTATCTATATGTTGTCACCAATTACCAAAAAGGGGGAGATTGAAAGTACAACTATCCCTAGGTGGTTTTGGTAATTCATATCAACATATAGCTCATTGAGCTAATACTATTTCAAGACAATTATTTCAGGAAAGCTCAATGAATGGCGTGGCATGGATGATGAAAGTGGATCCCTCAAAATATTAAGGAGAAAAGGATTGGCTCAAGCTCAAAATCTCAAGACTCTACATTTTATATTTTAGTCATCCAAGATCACATTGAGTCTATAGGAAAAGCCAATACTATCAAGGAGGGATGAGGTGTTGCTTGATGAGTTTCTTGCTTCAAGTGCTTAGTGATATGCTCCAAAAACCTTCAACTACTTTCTCATATCCACATATGACCTAAACCAAAAGTCAAACTCGGCCCCACCGATTCTTTCCATCCGGCGCCACCGAGTTCAGATGTCATAGACACTGCCACAAACCCTAGGCAAATCGGTCTCACCGATAGGGATCTCGGTCTCACCAAGATGGGATTGTAATCTCTCTGTTTCCCTTCGTAACGTTTCGGTCTAACCGAAGTGAGCGATCGGTCCCACCGAGATTGCAATGTAAACTCTCTGTTTCCCTTCTGTAACATTTCGGTTTCACCGAAAAGAGCGAATCGGTCCCATCGAGTTTACCTGACCAACTCTCTGGTTAGCTAATTACCAAAATCGGTCTCACCGAGTTTGTGTAATCGGTCTCACCGAGTTCGTGTAATCGGTCTCACCGAGATTATGTTATGCCCTAACCCTAACCATATCGGTCCCACCGAGTTGCATGTCGATCCCATCGAAATCACTAACAGTCACAAGGTTTACTGAATCGGTCCCACCGAGTTTGTTGATTCGGTCCCATCGAGATTGGTAAATTGTGTGTAACGGTTATATTTTGTGTGGAGGCTATATATATCCCTCCACCTCCTCTTCATTCGTGGAGAGATCCATCAAAACAAATCTACACTTCCAACTTACCATTTGTGAGAGAGAACTACCTACTTATGTGTTGAGGCCAAGATATTCCATTCCTACCATATGAATCTTGATCTCTAGCCTTCCCCAAGTTGCTTTCCACTCAAATCTTCTTTCCACCAGATCCAAATCCTATGAGAGAGAGTTGAGTGTTGCGGAGACTATCATTTGAAGCACAAGAGCAAGGAGTTCATCATCAACGCACCATTTGTTACTTCTTGGAGAGTGGTGTCTCCTAGATTGGCTAGGTGTCACTTGGGAGCCTCCGACAAGATTGTGGAGTTGAACCAAGGAGTTTGTAAGGGCAAGGAGATCGCCTACTTCGTGAAGATCTACCGCTAGTGAGGCAAGTCCTTCGTGGGCGACGGCCATGGTGGGATAGACAAGGTTGCTTCTACATGGACCCTTCTTGCGTGGAGCCCTCCGTGGACTCGTGCAACCGTTACCCTTCATGGGTTGAAGTCTCCATCAATGTGGATGTACGATAGCACCACCTATCAGAACAACGGCTCAAAAATCACCGTGTCTCCAAATTGCGTTTGAAATCTCCAAACCCTTCCCTTTACATTCTTGCAAGTTGCATGCTTTAATTTCAGCTGCTCATATACTCTTTGCATGCTTGCTTGAATTGTGTGAAGATTGCTTGACTTGTGCAAAGATAGCTAAAATCTGCCAAAGCCTAAAACTGGGAAAAGGTTAAGTTTTTAATTGGTCAAGTAGTCTAATCACCCCCCCTTTAGACATACTTCAAGGTCCTACAGGCGTCCACTGCAGGGGGACCAAAAGCCGGGCCTTGATGCCTTTTAAGATCTCCTGATTGGCTCTCTCGGCTTGACCATTGGAGTGAGGGTGAGCTACTGATGAAACATCAAGCCGGATATGCCCACGTTGACAGAATTCCTCCATGGCGCCTTTAGACAGATTAGTGCCATTGTCTGTTATGATGCTGTGTGGGAAGCCAAAGCAAAATATCCCCAACATCGCCCGTCTCAAGGCCTCAAGAGGTTGGTATTTCTGGAGGAGCCGCATCAAGACCCGCGCCCAAGCAAGGGGCGCCTTCCTCCGTTGCATAGGAAGGCGCGCCCGGCACCCTCCTCGGGCAGGGCTTGGGGGCTCTCTTCTGGAGGGCCTTAGACTTTGCCAAGATCATGAGGGAGGCGCTCGGGCACCACTTGGAGGCGTGCTTCGCAGCACATTTCCCTCAGGAAGGCATGAGGCAAGGGAGAACCAACCCTCAGGAGTTCGTCACCAAGATCACTCAGGAGCTTCAGGAACCAAGAGTCATACGCGACGATCGCCGCCTGCTCAGTGTAGCCCCCCATCCAGGCGAGGATGGCAGGTTGCGCGTCTGCATCGACGTACCAGTTCTCAACCGAGCCGCGTCTGAGGAGAGCCTCTGGCCTTCGCACGTGGGACGTTGCGAGGGTCCGCCTCACAACTACGTTCGCATGCCTTTCGGCCTGCCGAACGCAGTTGCTTCTCACCAGCGCCATCTGTGGAGGATTCTGGCGGCTCAGGAGGCCAGGCATCGCGAGGTTCTGGTAGAGATGGAGGTGGTCCTCATGGAACCACCTCGGCCCCCAGAGCCTCCCGAGACTCAGGGATTTGGTGGCTCGTGAGGGCTGGCCTCTTCACCATGCGTCTTCAGCTACTCCAACGCCCCTCCATCCGCAACGGAATCAGGTGACATCTTCCAAGTTCATTTCAGCTGGGAGCACCCCCAGGGCTGCATCATTCCCAGGTCACGTGGGTCTGTCCCTGCGACATGTATCCATTTTTGCTTATGTCTTCAGTTTCCTTTGCTAGGGGGTGCCCCCCGGGCCGCATCTTCCACTAAGCCGCTCGGGCCAGACCCAATGGCATGCACCCTCTCCCGCATTATCTAAGCTGAATTGCCTTTCATGCTTCATCTGCCTTGATTATCACCCGTTCGATTGACACCTACCACTGGAGCTGCTCACCCAGGCACGATGCTTGTGCATGGGTCCGTCCCTGCAACGCTGACAAATCTGAGTGGTCGTGGGCCGTGGAAGCCCCGCAAGCGTCACCTCACCAGGCCCTCAGTGCCCTCGCCACTCTTGGAGCAACCAATGGTCGGCCGGCAGTCGTAATAGCAGTCCATGCTTCTCTCGTGTTGGTTTACAGGAACCCCCTGAGGTCAACAGCGGGTGGCATCGCGAGATCTCTCTCTCTCTCTCTCTCTCTCTCTCTCTCTCTCTCTCTCCCGCGCAATCCGCTTGCATGCTAAAAGGGGGGCTCCTGAGCATCGCGACTCTGGAGCTCTTACTGGCTCTCCAGCCCTCATCCCCTGGCCTTGTCCACGGCATCGCGACCTGGCATACCAGCGGCGGCTGAGCTCGCTCGAGGGCTGGGACCTGAGGGTGTAGAGCGCTAAGGAGAGCGTGGGGAAGAGAGGAGAAGCTCACAAAAGCCTAACCTGGGTGCCGACGTCCATGTCCGGCGCGACGCAATGTAACGACTCCATGCCATCGAGATAAGTTCTGCGCCTGCGATAACTGATTGATGTGACACAAAAATCCCTGCCTAAATGCGGCTCTGTGATGGCAACGTTGCCTCCCTTTCTCGTCTCTTGGCGGCAGCTTGCGCGCTAAATGGGACCTCCTAAGCATCGCGCCTCAAGAACTCTTAGTGGACCTCGGGCCGCTCACCTCCTGGCCTTGACCACGGCATCGCGACCTGGCATACCAGCGACAGCTGAAGCCTGCCTGGGGAATGGGACCTGTCAGCATAGAGCACTGAGTCGTCACGAGATTAGAAAGGGGGAACCAAGCCGGGACAGGACATGCATTCGCGCCGTTTTCATAGTAAGGATAATATCAACAAAAGATACCGCAGACCCTTTACATGCCCCCATGGGGTATTTTTCTGGTTCCTCGCAGGGAACAAAAGGCGCGAATCCTAGGGAACCCTAACTACGCACGCCTCCAAGGCTGACGCCATCATCAACAGTGGGCCACGGGAGGCCGCCACCAACCCCATCCAGATCTGCTGCATCGGCGCCCTGACGCAGCCACCTTGCTCCGGGAGCGACGCGAGCTCGGGGGCACGTAGCTGTCGTCGCTCTTCTCCGGAGTCGCGAGGAGCTCGGAAGAGTCGCTGGACTCACAAGCGTCGCTGCTGCTTCCAGAGGAGCCGTCGGGGAAGCGGGTGGCAGGCCTAGCCCTTGCCACGTCAGCGTCTTGACTGCCTCCTCCGGGGCAGCACTCCAACCGGCGGCCTTCCACGTCGAAGACCTTCAAGAGCATCAAGGAGGCGTCGTCGTATTCAAAGTGAATCACGAGGGTGCCCCCTGTTTGGCAGACCCGGGCGACCTCGCCCCAGCCTCGGGTCATTAAGACCTTGCTTGGAGCGATGACTTCAACCCCTGCTCCATTCGCGGGGGTGCCGTAGTCAGCATGCTGTAGCCAAAGCTCGAGAGGCCCCCTCAGCGGCATCTCGAAGGCGAAGAATGCGGGGAAGCGGATCCAGGTGCTTGGAGGCATCGCAGCATGGAGCACAAGCTAGCGAGGAGAGTCCTCAGTGTGGACTCCAGGAGCGATTGCGCACGCCTGCGTGGCTCGTTGGCCTCGCCTGTAGCGCGGGCGGTGATGCTCGCCATCCCTTTCTTCAGGACCCTTTGCCAGGTGCAGGGGTAGCGGGAACCCAGGAGGTGGCCGCTCGTACCAGGGCCTCGTCATCTCCGGTCGCGCGACCTCGTCGCGGCGGCGCTGAACCGGTCGCTTCTTTGGTGGGAGCGGGTCGGACCCCTCCCGGGGGGGCTTTCCCTTCTCTGCGGCAGAGAATCGGCGGATCAGCGCCATTGGCGCCAAGAGTAGAGGAGGAGCAAGGGAGAAGAAGCAGGCAGAACAAGGAGAGATGTACAACGGGGTCTCACGCCTTCCCATCCTTATAGCCCAGAGAAGACCAACCGTCGGCCTCCACGATCTCAGGTAATGATGACTCTTTGTTGCATGCAACAGGCTCTCGTCAAATCGGGCAGTTGTCGAGGCAGCATGGGGAAGCGGAGACGCCCACGTCTAATCAAGTCGCCACGCGTCGCACAATGCCTCAGGCTGTTGGGGCCCGCGGTGCTCCGCACTTGTCCTTTGGCTTCGCCGCTAAACCAAGTCCGAGCGCGCCTTGGGCCCGGGGGCTGCGTCCTGGATATGGGGGTATCCAGAGTTGCCTGCCTGCGGCCTACAACATGGCTCATCAGTGACCCAGTTCGTCCCGTCTTCATCAACCCTAGCTCAAGACCCTCACGAGGGGCCAAGCCTCGCGGGGCTAACGACGCAAGGCTTCCTCGGGGGCGGCCTCACCAGGGAGGCTCACAAGGAGGCGGAGAGATCAAGGCGAGGAGTACCTCGGGAGGTGCACATGACGCAGGCCATGACGATCAAGACCAGGCGGGCGCCGGCCAGCGCAGTGTCCTTGTTTCCCCTTTGGTGCTAAGGGGACAAGCGCAGTCACGGAGTACCGAGGCATCAAGCAAAGGTTTCCATATCGGTGCAACAAGACTAGGACCAGAAGGACGGCAAGACAGACGTTATCGTGGAGCCCAAGACGGTGTCATCACCAGTGCCTTTCGCAGTCGAAGACCACCTTTAGTCAGTATAGTCTCTACTGACTGTGCCCTTTCAAAATCCCGCCGTTGTGGAATCCCTTCCCGCTCAACATTTGGGAAGAGGACCAAGGCCTCTATTAATAGGGCTAGCCACCACCATAGCAAAGGAGATCGATTCGGACCAGAACCACCCACACCAGTGCAAGAACACCTCCCCTCGCGAGGCTGTTTCTTCCCCTTGTACTGTTCCTCATCAGCCCAAAAGGCAATCCACACACCACACACTAGAGTAGGGTATTACACCACAATGATGGCCTAAACCAGTATAAATCTCGCGTCCCTTGTGTTGTTCATCTGGTTAGCTTAGAATCGCGGCGAGGTTGTGGGAGCGGATCGGTAGGGAGAAGATCTTCATGCGCACTCCAGAGTTCGAACCTTAAGGGTTTTGCCAGAACCCGAAATCCGACAATCTGGGAATAATATTTTTCTCCCTCCCGCAAGTACTTGAATTCGAGTGTTACCGATTTTTTTCACAAAAAAACTCGAGTTTTACCAATTTTTTCTTGAGAAAAATTGCAAGTGGTATCTGCATCAGAGTAGTGGACTACTTGTGGTAATGAATATAGTACACCTAGTGTCAGTCATAACACAAAGGGTGGTGCAGTTGGTTAGCGGGGGTGGCACGTTTGTCTAATAGACGCATCGACCGTGCCTGTTGCTAATGTCCAGTCGGCAGGAACTTAGCTTTCCCATTTAGAAATTACTCAAATTCGGGTCATAGTTTACATGTATACAAAAAGTTAGTATTGTGCACATGGAATGGATTGGTTAGTCGCTACTTCAGTTCCACCACCTAAAAATCATTAGGTCATGGGTACTACCTCCGTCTAGGTGTGTAAGTCATCTTACGAAAATCAAATAATCCTAAAACACTTAGGAGCGATACATTAACTCTCATCTCATTTCTTGTTTCATGACATATTAACCAATAAAAGATGTGGGTCATGCATGCTTTAAATGATTTGAGACTACCAAACACGACATGCATTGGTTAGTTCGTTGCATGCATTGTTATTAATTAGCAAAAACATATTAAGTTCTCTCGTTTTCCCCTCCATCTTGGTCACAGTGCGCAACGTAAGATGACTTACACACCTAGACGGAGGGAGTACGAATTCTATCACCCATGCATTGTTTTTGCCTTAAAAATAGTAGTAACTATGAACACACGCATAAAATTAGCAGGTCCATTAATTACGACCAATTAACTCCGTGAACGCATGGAATTAGGAGGCCCATTAATCACGTCCTTTAAGAGGCCGAGACATAATGGTAATTAATGGGCAGACGCAATGAATTAGGAGGATCATTAATCAAGCTAGTTAAAAGACCCGGAGAAAATTTCGCATCCTACACTTAAATCACGGCTGAATAAGCGGGAGTGGAATCGCGGCCGTTTGATCAAAATCTGACGCTGCAAAGGTCGTTCAGATCTAAAGCGAAAATCCGAACGGCGGGATTTTAGCTTTGTTGAATAGTTTTTTGAACGGTATGTTGTAAACGACCAAGAGCCAATCCGAATAGATCTTATAACAGATCTGCAACCAAACGAACCACGTTCGGGTATGTCGATCGTCTTTGTGAAACAACAGAGATCGATATGTCTTCAAAAAGGGCTAGCCTAGACTAGTTCAGGCTCGTATGAAATCCGTGTTGCCAAATTTTCTTGGCTGGTCCCATGAAAGAGCCACTTATCATTAACAACACACTGGTTTTTTTTAACAATATTAACACCACATTGGTTAACTCCACAAAAGTACTCAAGAGTAGATATATAGATGACGGCATGATGTATACGGTGATAGAGACACAAATCCAACGGCACAACCTAGGCTCACAAGTCACCATCCATTCGAGTACTCCGTGGGTGCATGTAACACGCGAGCGAGGGCACCTCGCCGCGGCGGTTGGTGGGGAGGCGATAACGATGCGCGCGTTGTTAATTGAGTACGCGAGCCTGCTAAACTGTACGCACATGCATGGATGGACACATACGCTCATGATTCCAAACCACGCTATCCGCGTGCGCTATAGCATAAGCTTTGTGTCAGGTACTGATACAGTCACGGTGCGCTGACAAGGCACACATGTACCAACTATCAGGGGCTGCAGCATACTCAATCAAGGTGATATATTATCAAACCAAAACGATTGATGTATATTATGTTTCCCAGATGATTGATGTATATAGCAGCCAAAATGATATATCATCAATCAAATGATTGATGTATATTATGTTTTCAAGATGTTTTTTTAAAAGGAGGATATCCCGGCCTCTACATCAAAACGGTGCACGCCATCATATATTACTAACAAAACAAAATCCAGCAGCCAAACAATATTGACCCAAAAATAAAGCCGAAAAAACTCTCATGCCGCATGCCTCGCAACAGTAAGAGCAACTCCAACGCACCGACCCAAATTGACAATGAATTTGTCCGCTTTTTGTCCATTTGGGTCGGCCCGGCGGACACCAACGTCCGCTTCCGCGTTGGGTCGGCGCATGCGCCCAATGTAGGCCAGACCTTTTTGACGGCGCACGAAAAAATACAAACATTTCAAAAATAAAAACAAACATTAATTAAACATTAAAGCCGACCACGAAGGCCGGCGGGAGTCCAGGCGTCCACATTTACATTAATTAAAAAAAAGTTAACTAGGAGGTGGCGAGTTGCCCTAGGTGTCCTGGTCGTCGTCGGCCGGGCCGGTGAAGTCGATGAGCGTCAGCGCAGGGCCGGCCCAGGGGAACGTCGTGTTCCAGGAAACGGCAATGTCGGGCGCGGGTTGTGCGGCCGCAGGCTGTGCCGCCGCGGGTTATGTGGCACTGCCTGGGCCTGGCGCGCCTCCTCCTCCGCCTCGCGCTGCTCCTCCTCAGCTTCGCGCTCAAGCTGCTCGAGGTACTTGCCGTCGCGGCGCTCGGCCAGCCGTCGCTGGCGCCATTCCTCAAGATATGTTGTCTCCTGCGCCTCCGTCGCCCCGAGCCAGATCGGCGGCACGCTCACCCACTCGTCTAGGAGTAGCGCTCAACGGGGGCCGGCTCCAGCTCGGCCTTGATT
>NC_041389.1:576736818-576752716 GCF_002162155.2 Triticum dicoccoides | reverse complement strand
GTACGCCGCCGCCTCCTCCTCCTCCTCCTCCGTCGCCGCCCTGCGCCGCTCCTCCTCCTCGCTCTCCCGGAGGACAGCCGCCATGGCCGCGTGGAAGGCGGCCTCCGCCACCTAGTCCTTGTCGCAAACGACAAAGGGGGCGGCGGCGAGCTGCGGGCGACTTCGCGGACACCGCGTTGCCTCGCCTCCTCGTTCTTGAAGGCGAACCAACGAGCCCAATAGGGCGAGTCGACGTCGTAAGCGGCGTCAGCAGCCCCTGGCGGCGCCGCACCTCCTTCGTGTGCGCCCTAGACGACCGCGACGCCACCGGCACTGGGATCCTCTCCGGATCCAAATGCCAGTTGTGTGGTAGGGTGACATCGGGTTGGGGAGAGGGACGCGGTGCTCCCAGAGCCACTCCGCCTGGTGCACTGGCACGTTCACGCGCTGCCTCAGCCGGCGAGAAGGCGCCGGAGGAGGCGTGGGAGAGGGGTGGCGGGGTGATGGCCCAGAAGTATATGGGATCAATTGTAGCCTTTTCGATAAGTGTGTCGAACCCAACGAGGAGCAGAAGGAAATGACAAGTGATTTTTAGCAAGGTAATGTCTGCACGTGCTGAAATTGTAAGTAACAGAGTAGTTTGATAGCAAGATAATTTGTAATGAGCAAGTAACGGTAGTAGTAACAGAAGTGCAGTAAGGTAACTCAATCCTTTTGAGGCAAAGGACATGCCAAAACGCTCTCTTATGATAAGCAAAGTGTTCTTGAGGGTACATGGGAATTTCATCTAGTCACTTTCATCATGTTGGTCCGATTCGTGTTCGCTACTTTGATAATTTGGTATGTGGATGGACCGGTGCTTAGGTGTTGTTCTTACTTGAACAAACCTCCTACTTATGATAACCCACTCGCAAGCATCCGCAACTATGCGAAAACTATTAAGAATAAATTCTAACCATAGTATTAGACTTTTGGATCCAATCCCTTACGGAATAGCGCACAAACTAGGGTTTAAGCTTCTGTCACTCTCGCAACCCATCATCTAATAACTACTACACAATGCATTTCCTTAGTCCCAAATATGGTGAAGTGTCATGTAGTCGACGTTCACATGACACCACTAAGGGAATCACAACATACATATCATCAAAATATCGAACACATATCAAATTCACATGATTACTTGCAACATGATTTCTCCCGTGACCTCAAGAACAAAACTAACTACTCATAAATGATAATCATGCTCAAGATCATAGGGGTATTAAATAGCATAATGGATCTGAACATATAATCTTCCACCAAATAAACCATATAGTAATCAACTGTTGGGTTCTACGGTAGGGTGCGTCGACTGCAAATTCAAATTTCCTACGCGCAGAACATCCAGGAACATGCTGCGGGAGATGGATCACAGGTCGTTACCACTAGACGCCCAGTTCCGTGCAGCGAAAGTAGAGTTGAGGCAATGCGTTCCCGGAGTCGGCTCGCGTTCCCGGAGTCCTCCTCCTTGCCGGTCTCCCACGTAGCCGATCGGATCCCATGAACAGGTTTGCCGGAGCGGCGCAAGTGCACCGCCTCTAACGGTATCCGCGCATGCAGGACGAACATCGTGCGGCGGACTGCTAGGTCCGATCACACAACCGTTGGCGAGTGGAGATGGCTATTCGCAACACATGCAAACCCTAGTGACAGCGCCGAAGCGATCAACCGCATGAGTGTGCCGCACCTCCACTTTATATAGGCGTCCGTCGCGGGCTCAACACTTGGGCCTCACACGGACCCTAAAGCCCACAAGTCTACTTGGCCACAATCCGAACACAGCTCGGATCACATCCGACCGGTGTCCTCGGATCGACCTTGTAGGTTCCTTCCCTTAAGCGCGTGACCCCTTAGGTTCAAGCTGGCTTGGTCGCAGTTCGGATCACCTCCGAACTGCACGGTTGGTAGAGGCCTCTAGCAAGGCATGCCGAACACCAAGCAGACTATGAAGCTGGTTAGAAGAACCTGTACAACATGTCACACTTCTGTTCCCTTTGCCACACGATATATGTTGTCGGGCTCAAGGCGAGATTGTCATCCTTGTGCTAGCCCGACCTCTTTCTCGTTCCAGTGATTCCGACCACTATCCGGATTATTTCATAATCCTTGTCGCATGGACATGCTTATCATGGTCGGATCACACGAGGGGCATAGAGTATATCTCGCCTGATCGGAGGGGCAAATCCCATCTTGCTCAACCACGTCTCGCAGCATGGGTCTGGACAAGCACGAAACCTACCTTTGTAACTACCCAGCCACGGAGTAGCGTTTGGTTGGCCCAAAGCAGGTCTGTCACCATCCCGAGTACATGCACCTGCTCAGGTCTTAGGAAATAGAACGTATGTTGTACTAGAGACTCACAGATGACATATTGTTGCGTCTCATAGTTGGGTCTGTCCGACTCGGACCTTATCTCGACTCGGATCCGACTACATCAAATCCGACCAGATCCTTCCGAGTCCATATTATCCGGTTAGCATCCAATGCTCCATGGCTAGTGAGACCAAGCCATTGACCATGTCATATGCTAGTCTAGTCGGCTGCGCGTCCACACAGCCCTTTTGACTAGGGACCTTTTAGGACAGTCATCATACAATGCATAGTCCCACAAACAAGTCATGTACTTGCTAATATACATTATTGATAATGTCCAAGGACTATCTTTATTCATAAACACACAGGAAATATCATCATACATGATTGCCTCTAGGGCATACCTCCAACATCAACTACAAGAGGTAATCAACACTACTAGTCACCCACAAGCACCAATCTATAGTTCCGGTACAAATATTGAACACACAAGATGATCTAGAGTTTGAAAGGAGATGGTGTTGTTGAAGATGTTGATGGATATTGCCCTCTCCAAGATGGGAGAGTTGTTGGTGATGATGATGATGATGATTTCCCCCTCTGGGAGGGAAGTTCCCACGGCGGAATCGCTCCACTGGAGGGCTAAAGCGCTCCTGCCCAAATTCCGCCTCGAGACGGCGACGCTTCATCCCAAAAGTCCTCTCCTTATTTTTTTTCTAAGTCAAAATGACTTAAATACCAGAAGAGGGGCACCGGAGGCGGGTTGGGCTAAGCACAACCCACCAGGGCGCGCCTGGGGGCCCAGGCGTGCCCTGGTGTCTTGTGCTCACTAGGTGGCCCCACTACGGTTATTATTTGCTCCAGTATTTCTTATTTATTTCATAAAAATCCTCGTAAAGTTTCAGTTCATTTGGAGTTGTGCAGAATAGGTAGCCTGACATAGCTTTTTTAGGTTCAGATTTCCAGCTGCCGGAATTCTCCCTCTTTGTGTGTACCTTGCATATTATAAAAGAAAAGGCATTACAATTACTGCAAAAGCATTATTATGCATAAAAACTGTTGGAAATATGACCAAGAGGCAATAATAAAATGATTATTATTATATTTCCTCGTTCATGATAATTGTCTATTGTTCATGCTATAATTGTATTAACCGGAAACCGTGATACATGTGTGAATACGTAGACCACAACATGTCCCTAGTGAGCCTCTAGTTGACTAGATCGTTGATCAACAGATGGTCATGGTTTTTTGACTATGGACATTGGATGTCATTGATAACGGGATCACATCATTAGGAGAATGATGTGATGGACAAGACCCAATCCTAAGCATAGCACAAGATCGTGTAGTTCGTTTGCTAAAGCTTTTCTAATGTCAAGTATCAGTTCCTTAGACCATGAGATTGTGTAACTCCCGGATACTGTAGGAGTGCTTTGGGTGTACCAAACGTCACAACGTAACTGGATGACTATAAAGGTGCACTGTAGGTATCTCCGAAAGTGTCTGTTGGGTTGGCACGAATCGAGACTGTGATTTGTCACTCCATATGACGGAGAGGTATCTCTGGGCCCACTCGATAATGCATCATCATATTGAGCTCAATGTGACTAAGCGGTTAGTCACGGGATCATGCATTATGTAACGAGTAAAGTGACTTGCCGGTAACAAGATTGAATGAGGTATTGGGATACCGATGATCGAATCTCGGGCAAGTAACGTACCGATTGACAAAGGGAAATGCATACGGGATTACTTGAATCCTTGACATCGTGGTTCATCCGATGAGAACATCGTGGAACATGTGGGAGCCAACATGGGTATCCAGATCCCGATGTTGGTTATTGGCCGGAGAGCTGTCTCGGTCATGTCAACGTGATTCCCGAACCCGTAGGGTCTACACACTTAAGGTTCGATGACGCTAGGTAATTAGGAAGACTTGTATGTGATTACCAAATGTTGTTCGGAGTCCCGGATGAGATCCCAGACATCATGAGGAGTTCCGGAATGGTCCGGAGGTGAAGATTTATATATGGGAAGTTGTCATACGGTCAGCGGAAAAGTTCGGGGGCATACCGGTATTGTACCGGGGCCACCGGAAGGGTTCCGAGGGTCCACCGGGAGGTCCCACCTCTCCCGGAGGGCCTCCTGGGCTGTAGAGGGAAGGGAACCATCCCTTGAAGGGTTGGGCGCCACCCCCCTTGGGCCCATGCGCCTAGGGTTGGGGGGGAAACCCTAAAGGGGGCGTCCCGCTTGCTTGGTGGGCAAGCCCCCTCCCCTTGGCCGCCCCCTCCCCCTCTAGATATCATCTAGAGGGGGATGGCCCCTTCCCCCTCCTCCTATAAATAGAGGGGCGAGGGGAGGGCTGCAGCACCACATCCAAGGCGCAGCCCCTCCCCTCCCCAACACCTCTCCTCCTCCGTAAGAGCTTGGCGAAGCCCTGCCGGAGTACTGCCACTCCATCACCACCACGCCGTCGTGCTGCTGTTGGAGCCCTCTTCCTCAACCTCTCCCTCCTCCTTGCTGGATCAAGGCGCGGGAGACGTCACCGGGCTGCATGTGTGTTGAACGGCGAGGTGCCGTTGTTCGACGCTAAGATCAGAATCCACCGCGATCTGAATCGCTTCGAGTATGACTCCCTCGTCTGTGTTCTTGTAACGCTTCCGTCTCGCGGTCTTCAAGGGTATGAAGATGCACTCCCCTCTCTCTCGTTGCTAGTTACTCCATAGATTGATCTTGGTGATGCATAGATAAATTTTAATTTCTGCAGCGATCCCCAATAGTGGCATCATGAGCTAGGTCTATGCATAGTTTCTATGCACGAGTAGAACACAATTTTGTTGTGGGCGTAGATTTTTTCAATTTACTTGCCACTACTAGTCTTATCTTGTTTCGGCGGCATCGTGGGATGAAGCGTCCCGGACCGACCTTACACGTACACTTACGTGAGACAGGTTTCACCGACTGACATGCACTAGTTGCATAAGGTGGCTAGTGGGTGTCTGTCTCTCCCACCTTAGTCGGATCGGATTCGATGAAAAGGGTCCTTATGAAGGGTAAATAGAAATTGGCATATCACGTTGTGGTTTTGGCGTAGGTAAGAAACGTTCTTGCTAGAACCCTATAGCAGCCACGTAAAAACATGCAACAACAATTAGAGGACGTCTAACTTGTTTTTGCAGCATATGCCTTGTGATGTGATATGGCCAAAAAGGATGTGATGAATGAAATATATGTGATGTATGAGATTGATCATGTTCTTGTAATAGGAATCACGACTTGCATGTTGATGAGTATGACAACCAGCAGGAGCCATAGGAGTTGTCTTTATTTATTGTATGACCTGCGTGTCACTTAATAACGTCATGTAATTACTTTACTTTTTTGCTAAACCGTTAGCCATAATAGTAGAAGTAATAGTTGGCGAGACAACTTCATGGAGATACGATGATGGAGATCATGATGATGGAGATCATGATGATGGAGATCATGGTGTCATGCCGGTGACGATGATGATCATGGCACCCCGAAGATGGAGATCAAAGGAGAAAAATGATATTGGCCATGTCATGTCACTATTTGATTGCATGTGATGTTTATCATGTTTTTGCATCTTATTTGCTTAGAACGACGGTAGTAAATAAGATGATCCCTCATAATAATTTCAAGAAAGTGTTTCCCCTAACTGTGCGCCGTTGCGAAAGTTCGTTGTTTTGAAGCACCACGTGATGATCGGGTGTGATAGATTCTAACGTTCACATACAACGGCTGTAAGCCAGAGTTACACATGCAAAACACTTAGGTTGACTTGACGAGCCTAGCATGTACAGATATGGCCTTGGAACACAAGAGACCGAAAGGTCGAACATGAGTCGTATAGAAGATACGATCAACATGGAGATGTTCACCGATGATGAGTAGTCCGTCTCACGTGATGATCGGACATGGCCTAGTTGACTCGGATCATGTATCACTTAGATGACTAGAGGGATGTCTATCTGAGTGGGAGTTCATTAAATAATTTGATTAGATGAACTTAATTATCATGAACTTAGTCTAAAACTTTTGCAAAATGACTTGTAGATCAAATGACCCACACTCATGTCAACCTCAACTTCAACGCGTTCCTAGAGAAAACCAAGCTGAAAGATGATGGTAGCAACTATACGGACTGGGTCCGAAACCTGAGGATCATCCTCATAGCTGCCAAGAAAGCATATGTCCTAGAAGCACCGCTAGGTGAAGCACCCGTCCCAGTGAACCAAGACGTTATGAACGCTTGGCAGTCACGTGTTGATGATTACTCCCTCGTTCAGTGCGGCATGCTTTACAGCTTAGAACCGAGGCTCCAAAAGTGTTCCGAGCAGCACGGAGCATATGAGATGTTCCAAGAGCTGAAAATGGTTTTCCAAGCTCATGCCCGGGTCGAGAGATATGAAGTCTCTGACAAGTTCTACAGTTGTAAGATGGAGGAAAATAGTTCTGTCAGTGAGCACATACTCAAAATGTCTGGGTTGCACAACCGCTTGTCCCAACTGGACATTAACCTCCCGGATGAGGCGGTCATTGAAAAAATCCTTCAGTCGCTCCCACCTAGCTACAAGAGCTTTGTGATGAACTACAATATGTAGGGGATGGTGAAAACCATTCCTGAGGTATTTTCAATGCTGAAATCAGCAGAGGTAGAAATCAAAAAGGAACATCAAGTGTTGATGGTCAATAAAACCACTAGTTTCAAGAAAGGCAAGGGTAAGAAGAACTTCAAGAAGGACGGCAAGGGAGTTGCTGCGCCAGGTAAGCCAGTTGCCAGGAAGAAGCCAAAGCACGGACCCAAACCTGAGACTGAGTGCTTTTATTGCAAGGGGAACGGTCATTGGAAGCGGAACTGCCCCAAGTACTTAGCGGATAAGAAGGCCGGCAACACCAAAGGTATATGTGATATACATGTTATTGATGTGTACCTTACCAGTACTCGTAGTAGCTCCTAGGTATTTGATACCGGTGCGGTTGCTCATATTTGTAACTCAAAACAGGAGTTGCGGAATAAGCGGAGACTGGCAAAGGACGAGGTGACGATGCGCGTCGGGAATGGTTCCCAGGTCGATGTGATCGCCGTCGGCACGCTACCTCTACATTTACCTACGGGATTAGTTTTAAACCTCAATAATTGTTATTTAGTGCCGGCTTTGAGCATGAACGTTGTATCTGGATCTCGTTTAATATGAGATGGCTACTCATTTAAATCCGAGAATAATGGTTGTTCTATTTATATGAGAGATATGTTTTATGGTCATGCCCCGCTGGTCAATGGTTTATTCTTAATGAATCTCGAACGTGATGTTACACATATTCATAGTGTGAATACCAAAAGATGTAAGATTGATAATGATAGTCCCACATATCTGTGGCACTGCCGCCTTAGTCACTTTGGTGTCAAACGCATGAAGAAGCTCCATGCAGATGGACTTTTGGAGTCTCTTGATTTCGAATCATTTGACACGTGCGAACCATGCCTCATGGGCAAAATGACCAAGACTCCATTCTCCGGAACAATGGAGTGAGCAACCAACTTATTGGAAATTATACATACTGATGTGTGCGATCCAATGAGCGTTGAGGCTCGCGATGGCTATCGTTATGTTCTCACCCTCACTGATGACTTAAGTAGATATGGTATGTCTACTTAATGAAACACAAGTCTGAGACCTTTGAAAAGTTCAAGGAATTTCAGAATGAGGTAGAGAATCAACGTGACAGAAAAATAAAGTTCTTACGATCAGATCGTGGGGAAGAATATTTAAGTCACGAGTTTGGTACGCACTTAAGTAAATGTGGAATTGTTTCACAACACACGCCTCCTAGAACACCTCAGCGTAACGGTGTGTCCGAACGTTGTAATCGCACTCTATTGTATATGGTGCGGTCTATGATGTCTCTTACCGATTTACCGCTGTCATTTTGGGGATACGCTTTAGAGACAGCTACATTCACTCTAAATAGGGCACCGTCTAAATCCGTTGAGACGACACCGTATGAATTATGGTTTGGAAAGAAACCTAAGCTGTCGTTTCTAAAAGTTTGGGGATGTGATGCTTATGTCAAGAAACTTCAACCTGAAAAGCTCGAACCCAAGTCGGAAAAATGCATCTTCATAGGATACCCTAAGGAAACCATTGGGTATACCTTCTACCTCAGATCCGAAGGCAAGATTTTCGTTGCCAAGAACGGGTCCTTTCTGGAGAAAGAGTTTCTCTCGAAAGAAGTAAGTGGGAGCAAAGTGGAACTTGATGAAGTACTACCTCTTGAACCGGTAAGCAGCGCAGCTCAGGAAGATGTTCCTGTGGTACCTCTTGAGAGGAAGTTAATGATGATGATCAAGGTACTTCAGATCAAGTTACTACTGAACTTCGTAGGTCCACAAGGACACGTTCCACACCAGAATGGTATGGCAACCCTGTCCTGGAAATCATGTTGTTAGACAACGGTGAACCTTCGAACTATGAAGAAGCGATGGCGGGCCCAGATTCCAACAAATGGCTTGAAGCCATGCAATCCGAGATAGGATCCATGTATGAAAACAAAGTATGGACTTTGACAGACTTGCCCGATGATCGGCGAGCGATAGAAAATAAATGGATATTTAAAAGGAAGATGGACGCGGATGGTAATGTTACCATCTATAAAGCTCAACTTGTCACTAAGGGTTATCCGCAAGTTCAAGGGGTTGACAACGATGAGACTTTCTCTCCCGTAGCGAAGCTGCAGTCCATCTGAATCATGTTAGCAATTGCCGCATACTATGATTATGAGATATGGCAAATGGACGTCAAAACGGCATTCCTTAACGGCTATCTTAAGGAATAATTGTATATGATGCAGCCGGAAGGTTTTGTCGATCCTAAGAATGCTAACAAGGTTTGCAAGCTCCAGTGATCCATTTATGGGCTGGTGCAAGCATCTCGGAGTAGGAACATTCGCTTTGATGAAATGATCAAAGCGTTTGGGTTTATGCAGACTTATGGAGAAGCTTGCATTTACAAGAAAGTGAGTGGGAGCGATGTAGCATTTCTCATATTATATGTGGATGACATACTTTTGATGGGAAATGATATAGAACTTTTAGATAGCATAAAGGCCTACTTGAACAAGTGTTTTTCAATGAAGGACCTTGGAGAAGCTGCTTATATATTAGGCATCAAGATCTATAGAGATAGATCGAGACGCCTCATAGGTCTTTCACAAAGCACATACCTTGATAAGATATTGAAGAAGTTCGATATGGATCAGTCCAAGAAGGGGTTCTTGCCTGTGTTGCAAGGTGTGAAACTGAGCTCGGCTCAATCCCCGACCACGGAAAAAGATAGAGAAAATATGAGTGTCATCCCCTATGCCTCGGCCATAGGGTCTATTATGTATGCCATGCTGTGTACCAGACCTGATGTAAACCTTGCCATAAGTTTGGTAGCAATGCACCAAAGCAATCCCGGCATGGAACACTGGACAGCGGTCAAGAATATCCTGAAGTACCTGAAAAGGACTAAGGATATGTTTCTCGTTTATGGAGGTGACGAAGAGCTCGTCGTAAAGGGTTACGTCGATGCTAGCTTCGACACAGATCTGGATGACTCCAAGTCACAAACCGGATACTGTATATTTTGAATGGTGGGGCAATAAGCTGGTGCAGCAGCAAGCAGAGCGTCGTGGCGGGATCTACATGTGAAGCAGAGTACATGGCAGCCTCGGAGGCAGCGCATGAAGCAATCTGGATGAAGGAGTTCATCACTGACCTAGGAGTTATTCCCAATGCGTCGGGGTCGATCACTCTCTTCTATGACAACAGTGGAGCTATTGCCCTTGCTAAGGAGCCCAAGTTTCACAAGAAGACTAGGCACATCAAGCGCCACTTCAACTCAATTCATGAAAATGTTCAAGATGGAGACATAGATATTTGCAAAGTCCATACAGATCTGAATATCGCAAATCCGTTGACTAAACCTCTTCCGCGAGAAAAACATGATCAACACCAGAACTCTATGGGTGTTCGATTCATCACAGTTTAACTAGATTATTGACTCTAGTGCAAGTGGGAGACTGTTGGAAATATGCCCTAGAGGCAATAATAAAATGATTATTATTATATTTCCTCATTCATGATAATTGTCTATTGTTCATGCTATAATTGTATTAACCGGAAACCGTGAAACATGTGTGAATACATAGACCACAACATGTCCCTAGTGAGCTTCTAGTTGACTAGCTCATTGATCAACAGATGGTCATGGTTTTCTGACTATGGACATTGGATGTCATTGATAACGGGATCACATCATTAGGAGAATGATGTGATGGACAAGACCCAATCCTAAGCATAGCACAAGATCATGTAGTTCGTTTGCTAAAGCTTTTCTAATGTCAAGTATCAGTTCCTCAGACCATGCGATTGTGTAACTCCCGGATGCCGTAGGAGTGCTTTGGGTGTACCAAACGTCACAACGTAACTGCGTGCCTATAAAGGTGCACTGCAGGTATCTCCGAAAGTATCTGTTGAGTTGGCACGAATCGAGACTGGGATTTGTCACTCCGTATGACGGAGAGGTATCTCTGGGCCCACTCGGTAATGCATCATCATAATGAGCTCAATGTGACTAAGTGGTTAGTCACGGAACCATGCATTATGTAACAAGTAAAGTGACTTGCCAGTAACAAGATTGAACGAGGTATTGGGATACCGACGATCGAATCTCGGGCAAGTAACGTACCGATTGACAAAGAGAATTGCATACGGGATTACTTGAATCCTCGACATCGTGGTTCATCCGATGAGAACATCGTGGTTCATCCGATAAGAACATCGTGGAACATGTGGGAGCCAACATGGGTATCCAGATCCCGCTGTTGGTTATTGGCCGGAGAGCTGTCTCGGTCATGTCTACGTGATTCCCGAACCCGTAGGGTCTACACACTTAAGGTTCGATGATGCTAGGGTAATTAGGAAGACTTGTATGTGATTACCGAATGTTGTACGGAGTCCTGGATGAGATCCCGAACGTCACGAGGAGTTCCAGAATGGTCCGGAGGTGAAGATTTATATATGGGAAGTTGTCATACAGTCACCGAAAAAGTTCGGGGGCATACCGGTATTGTACCGGGGCGACCGGAAGGGTTCCGGGGGCCACCGGGAGGGGCCACCTCTCCCGAAGGGCCTCGTGGGCTGTAGAGGGAAGGGAACCAGCCCTTGGAGGGCTGGGCGCCACCCCTCCTTGGGCCCATGCACCTAGGGTTGGGGGGAAACCCTAAAGGGGGTGCCCCCCTTGCTTGGGGGGCAAGCCCCCTCCCCTTGGCCGCCCCCCCCCCTCTCGATCTCATCCAGAGGGGGCCGGCTCCCTTCCCCCTCCTCCTATAAATAGAGGGGCGAGGGGAGGGCTGCAACACCATATCCCCTCCCCAACACCTCTCCTCCCCCGTAAGAGCTTGGCGAAGCCCTGCCGGAGTACTGCCACTCCATCACCACCACGTCGTCGTGCTGCTGTTGGAGCCCTCTTCCTCAACCTCTCCCTCCTCCTTGCTGGATCAAGGAACGGGAGACGTCACCGGGCTGCACGTGTGTTGAACGCGGAGGTGCTGTTGTTCGGTGCTAAGATCAGAATCCACCGCCATCAGAATCTCTTCGAGTACGACTCCCTCTTCCGCGTTCTTGTAACGCTTTCGTCTCGCGGTCTTCAAGGGTATGAAGATGCACTCCCCTCTCTCTCGTTGCTAGTTACTCCATAGATTGATCTTGGTGATGCATTGAAAAATTTTAATTTCTGCAACGATCCCCAACAAAAACAATATAAATAACAATAGGTAAACATGATGCATAATGGACGTATCAGGGGGGCCTTGCCCTTGGCTTTGCAGGCGCCGGAGCCGGAGAAGAACCCCATCTTTGCTTGGCTAGAGGTGGCTAGGTTTGCCGCCGATGGGGGAGCAGAGGGTGGCGAGATGAGGACGCGGGCTTTCTAGAAGCGGATGAGGACGCCCCCTCCCCCCGCATGCTCGGCTTGAAAAAGGACGACCGCCTTCGCTGACGCATGGGCCCGACGTGGGCAGCCGTCATAAATTAAGCTAACCAAGCTGGCCGCGGGGTAGTTGGACGGCCGCTAGGTGGGAACGTGGCAGACACTGAGAAGCGTGCGAGGCGTCCGCTTCGCATCCGCGCGGACGCATTTCGGCCGCAAATGCGTTGGTGCAGACACGAAGCAGACGCATTTTGGGTTTGGGTCGGCACATTGGGCCTCCACTTCTATCTGTGTAACGCCCCAAGACCGACGCTCCAGAAGACTTCCATATTTTTGTGATCACCGTCTGTTTCATTTGTGCTTGCTCTTTTATTTTTTTGCTTTGCATGATGTCATCATGCCATCATGTCATTTAATTTTTAAAACTCTTCCAAATAAATTGCATGGATCTTCGGTCCTTTTAAATCGAGGGAAGGGTGACTTCTCTTTATAACATACCCTCCCGATATATAGGGAGATATTATAAATTATTCCATTTATTTGGAATTACCCATAACCCACTTGCAAAATATCCCATGCCGTTGTTATCTCAATTCTTGTTCTCCAACCTTGCCCGTATTTATTTCATCTTTTTCCGGAGCTCCACCAAAAATCCGAACATTTTTGGACCTTCCTTTCATCAAGTCCTAGTTCAAACCCATTTGAATTTCAAATGAGTTTGAATTTAAATCTTTCAATCACGCCCCTTTCTATTTTTCTTGGAACGAGCATGTTTTTGCGAGTCCGGGAAAATAATCCCCTTGCCCAAAATTCTATTTCTACCTTCCTTTCTTCTCCTTTTCTTCCTTGATTTATTTTCTATTTTCAGAAAATATAAGAGAGGGAGAAGAAGCCCAGCAACCTGTAACCTAGCCGGCCTCTTAGGCCCATCCGCAGTC
Source organism: Triticum dicoccoides (assembly GCF_002162155.2). NCBI lineage: Eukaryota > Viridiplantae > Streptophyta > Magnoliopsida > Poales > Poaceae > Triticum > Triticum dicoccoides. Next base: position 576,739,443 of record NC_041389.1, on the reverse strand, counting down.
CAGCCCACCTAACCCCCTCCTAACCCTAGCCCGCATCTCATCTCTCCCTCTCGCTCCCTTGGAGCGCCGCCGGGCACCCGCATCTCCGGCGCCAGAGGACGCGCTCGACCCCATCGCCCTCTCCTGCGCCCGTTCCCGATCCCCTCGCCTCCCTCCTCTCGATCTCTCCCTGTCCCTCGCTCGTGCCCTCCATCGCTGCCCGAGCGCCTCCTCTGCAGCTCCTCACGCCCGATCCATGGCCTCTCTTTTCCTCCCGCGCGCCACTGCCCGGCGACCGACCGCGCCTCCGGCCACCCATTCCTCTGCTGTCGTGCCGTCGTTCTGGCCGGCGAGCCCATCTCCTCCGTCCATCCCCATCGCCCCGCTACCGCGCCCGACCTCCTCCTCGCTGCCTCTGGAGCCCCTCCTCTGCCTCGCCTCCTTGCCATGGCCGCGTGCCACTCAAGCCAGCAGGCCGCCGCCCTGCATCACCGGGCCTTCTCTGCTGCCCTCCGCCTTGCCAAGTCCTGTGCCCAGCCTCCGCGTCACCGGAGCCCTGTGCAGCTGCGCTGCCTGCCTGCCTGCATCTCCACCGGCGCCATCAGTCCCCGTCGCCCGAGCGCTCGAGGAGAGGAGCTCCTCGAGCACCTCGCCCGCATCCGTCGTCCTCCGCTGCCCGGCGACCCTCTGCATCCACCTCCAACAGCACTCCCTGCGACCTCATCTTCATCACCGCCTCGTGCGTCCCTACCGACTCCGACCGGGAGCCCCGCCGCTCGCTTGTACATGTCATCCGCCTTCCTGCACGCGCGTTGCTGCTGCTTTGCCGCCCGCCTCCCTTCGTTGACGACCAAGACCTGAGGCATGTGTGCTCCACTGCTAGTTTCGTGGACGACGAGTACCTCTACCGATGACCCTGGATGTCTACGAGCGTCAAGTACCACTACAACCCATGTTCGACTACGTGGATTCGCCAAGTACCACGACCATCGCGTCCCGTTTCTTCACTGTCAAGGCTGAGAGGACGCCAAGTACCATGAAGACGAGGACCCGTGTACAACTACCGTCGACATGAACATCTACGAAAACGTGTACAACAACCGTCGCCACGTGAACAACGACTTCCACTACGCCGTGTACGACTACTTCCCACGACGACCCGTGAACGTCTATCTCCACTACGGCCCGTGAAAGACTACTTCCCTCGACGACTCGAACCGCTCCGAAAACGCACGCTTCGAAGGTATAACGCCGAGATGACGCCCGTGACTTAATGCATGTGTTGAATGAGATGCACCGTTTGCACCTTGTCCGAATTGTCACTCGTTTCCATGCCACTAACCTGTGGGAACCCGGAAGTCGGGATCACCCCACCATCTTGCATGACTCGCTCACGTCACGCCTCCTTTGCACCGGTATCTCTGTGAGCTACCAGAACCGATATGTTGTCGTGGCACCATTTTTGTTTCGCCGCCGTGGCACCCTTTTCATTCCGCCATGGTGACCAAATGCCTCGTATCATGCTCATGTCAACACTTTCATAATAATTGCATAAACTTGTATATGTCATCCGCATCATGATAACAACAATTAAAATGTTTAATATTGTGTTTGCATTAAACTACTAAATGACATGTGGGGATTTTTCCGGAATTGTTGTTCGTTGCTTCCGGCCTCATTTAACCTTGACTAGATAGGTAGTTTTCATTTGCTTCACCCTCTTGCCATGCTTAACAACATTTAATATTGTAGGGTACATAAACGGGATCAAACTAAATAACTTATCGTGGTGTTTCGTCAATATGCAACTCGTTGCATATTGAGCTCCATTTAATTTGTAGGATTGTTTGTGCACTTTGCCATGCCATGCCTCATTAAACCGGACATGCATCATACTTGATTGTGCATCATGCCATGTTGATGTGCTGGTTTTTTACTATGTTGTTTGCTTCTTTCCGGTGTTGCTTCTTCGGGTTGGTTCCGATAACATCGCGTTTGTGAGGACCCGTTCGTCTACGTCCTTTTATCTTCTTCATGGAATCGTTCTTCTTCCTTGCGGGATTTCAGGCAAGATGATCATACCCTCGAAATCACTACTATCTTTGCTATGCTAGTTTGCTCGCTCTTTGCTATGCCAATGCTACGATGCCTACCATTTGCTTGTCAGCCTCCCAAATTGCCATGTCAAACCTCTAACCCACCATGTCCTAGCAAACCATTGATTGGCTATGTTACCGCTTTGCTCAGCCCCTCTTATAGCGTTGTTAGTTGCAGGTGAAGATTGAAGTTTGTTCCTGGTTGGAACATGGAGATGTCGTTCCTTGTTGGGACATTTTTACTTGTTGGGATATCACTATATATCTTATTTAATTAATGCATCTACATACTTGGTAAAGGGTGGAAGGCTCGGCCTTATGCCTGGTGTTTTGTTCCACTCTTGCCGCCCTAGTTTCCGTCATATCGGTGTTATGTTCCCGGATTTTGCGTCCCTTACGCGGTTGGGCTATAATGGGAACCCCTTGACAGTTCGCCTTAAGTAAAGCTCTTCCAGCAATGCCCAACATTGGTTTTACCATTCGCCACCTAGCCTTTTCTTTCCCTTGGGTTCTGCAGACTCAAGGGTCATCTTTATTTTAACCCCCCCCC
>NC_041389.1:576714283-576736677 GCF_002162155.2 Triticum dicoccoides | reverse complement strand
GTGCTCCTCTGAGTGTTGGTCCGACCGAGTAGACTGCGGGGCCACCTTGAGGCAACTTGAGGGTTGTATTTACTCGTAGGATGTCTCATCTGAGTGTGCCCTGAGAAAGAGATATGTGCAGCTCCTATCGGGATTTGTCGGCACATTCGGGCAGTGTTGCTGGTTTAGTTTTACCCTGTCGAAATGTCTTGTTGTACAGGGATACCGAGTCTGATCGGAACGTCTCGGGTGGAGGTCTATTACTTCGTTGACCGTGAGAGCTTGTGATGGGCTAAGTTGGGACACCCCTGCAGGGATTTGAACTTTCGAAAGCCGTGCCCGCGGTTATGGGCAGATGGGAATTTGTTAACGTCCGGTTGTAGAAAACCCGAAGTTGACCTTATTTAAAATACATCAACCGCGTGTGTAACCGTGATGGTCTCTTTCCGGCGGGGTCCGGGAAGTGAACATGGTTGTTGGAGTTATGCCTGACGTAGGTTGCTATAGGATCACTTCTTGATCATACTTTTATCGACCGTGCTTTACCTTCTCTTCTCGCTCTCATTTGCGTATGTTAGCCACCATATATGCTAGTCGCTTGCTGGAGCTCCACCTCATGCTTTTACCTTACCCATAAGCTTAAATAGTCTTGATCGCGAGGGTGCGAGATTGCTGAGTCCCCGTGGCTCACAGATACTTCCAAAACCAGCTTGCAGGTGCCGATGAGTCCGTGCAGATGACACAACCAATCTCAGGAGGAGCTCATTGAAGATCTTGTCCTTTGTGTTGTTTCCGTTCTAGTTGATCAGTAGTGGAGCCCAGTTGGGGTCGATCGGGGACCTTTGTCGCATTTGGGGTTCTTCTTTTATTTTGGTTCCATAGTCGGACCCTGTTTGTATTTGGTTGATGTAATGCTTTATTCATGTAATTGTGTGAAGTGGCGATTGTAAGCCAACTATGTATCTCTTTCCTTTATATATTACATGGGTTGTGTGAAGATTACCTCACTTGCGACATATGCCCTCAATGCGATTATGCCTCTAAGTCGTGTCTCGACACGTGGGAGATATAGTCGCATCGAGGGTGTTACAAGTTGGTAATCAGAGCCTTCCCCGACCTTAGGAGCCCCATTGCTTGATCGTTTTTAGCAGCTGAGTTGTGTCTAGAAAAATGTTTTGAGTCACTTAGGAATTATATATCGGAGAGCTTAGGAATTCTTTTACTTCCAAGTCTCCTCATCGCGCTGGTAAGGCATCCTGACGTAGAGTTTTGACTCTTCTCTTCTCAAATTTCACTAAATTTTTTTGGATCACGCGGGTATGTTGGAATCGTTCCGATGGTTTTATGATGAGAACATTGTCTTGGTGCCTCCTGTCAGGGGTTTTGTGGAAGTGTCCCGGGGAGTTGAGCTCTGAGGTGTTGTCATCATAATTTTATCGTTGCAGTTCTGGAATACCTGAGTTTAGTACGCCGACATCGAAAATCTCTTTTATGCAGTTCGTTGGTGAGATAACCTCGACGCCACCCAGTACTGGGGCGGGAGTTCGGGAGTATTGCCATAACTTGTATAACGGATGCTTTTTGAAGGTTGAGGTAGACGATTTCCGAAGGTTTCTTGGTTATGTGTTGAAGGATGCATACAGCTGGATGTAGGATTTGCTAGCTTGGGTGAGATATTATGCTTCCCCTGTATCCCCAACACCTGATTGCATAACCGGAAAATTTCGGGAGTTTCATAGGTGGGAAATCAAGTAGCTCTTAGGATATCTTTCCGACAAATGTATGATATGAAATTGGGGTTCGACGTCTAGTGGTCCGCCTATTCATGGTTGGTTTTACAGTGGTCTCGTTGTGTCTTAAAGAGTCCTTGGCTATGCCGACTCGAGGACGCTTCGTATGTCATGTGCACTGCCTTGTACATGATGGTGTTGTTCGATCGAGCCCGTGTAGGCCCCACCACGAAAACTTCGGACGAAATCTCTATCATATGTTTGTTCTGGCTTATTTTGCAAGCCAATCCTTTGTTTTGTTTTGAGTTGTGGTATTCGAGTTGCTTCGAAGTCAAATGTTGATTCCATACCTTTTCCAAATGGTGTTCTCATATTCCTATGTGAATACTAATCCTTCTTGATCATTGAGTCTATCTTGTCAATCCTTTTTTTTAACCGGTGTGTCTCTCCTCAAGTGGATCCGTTCACGTCAACATTTGCAAGATCAATTATCACTTCTTCTCAACGGTGTTTGTTTCATCCGTCTCCAAGTTGCCTTTGTTTTTCCCGCCCTCCCACCCTTTTACTTCAAGGATTCAGATTTCTTAATCACCATCCATTTTTATTGATGTGAAGTCTCTCCATTCTTTTCCTTCAATGTTCTTATCCGGTGATTCTCATGAAGTTTCTAACAGAGCTTCAAGTTCGTCATTCTTCTTTCTTTTCTTCTCTGGTGGATTCAAGTCAAGATTTGTCGATTATATCCCCTTTTCTCATTTCAAATACCTTCTCTTGACGGTGCTCCTCATATTCATTCATTTCTCGCTATTCAATTGTTCCGGAATGCTCAAGATATCTCGAAGATTCGTGTTTCCACTATGCATTCGTTCAAGATCTTTCGAGGATGTTCTCTCATTCAAGTCTTTTATTTCAACCCGGTGCATTATCTCTCTTCAAATTGTTCAACGGTGTTTCTTTTGAGTGGGCCCTAACCCACAGGTCTTTTTCCAGGATCTTACCTGACTCTTCTTATTTTCCCGGCGTTACTCTCAAATTCTTTTCCAAGTTTGACGTAAGATTGAGTTATCATCAGTCAAATGCCTTTCTCCTTGATCTTTCAAATTCTTTCATCGTTGGTTCAACCTTTCCAATTTTAGTCCCGGAGATCTCAACAATTTGGTGGTGTTTCTCATCGTCATTCCCAGCATTTGAAGACCGAAGAAGATTTTTTTTCTCTCAATCTTGCTCCTTTCTCTTCAAGGTTCGTGGTTCTAGCGTTATGCCATCCTCTCATAGTTGTTTTCGATTGTCAGAATTCTTTTCACTCATCCAGAGTAATTCAGAGTATTTTCTGTCGGATTATCCGGAGCCCATCATCCAAGATTGATTCAGTCCAGCTTTCAGCTCGCATACTCTAAATCATACCGGTGCTTCGTTCAAGTGATCTTTAATCGGCTCGTGATCTCGTCGTTCTCATGTATCTAAATCCTCTCAAGCATCTTCGTGTATTTGCTAATTCTAACCGGTGATTCATCCCTTTACTTCGTTTATTTTAATTCTTACGGTGGTTCGTTCAAGAGTTTTCTTCCTTCGTGTATCATATCTATGCATTCGTGCTTTCTAAATTCTACCGGTGGATCGTTGAAGACTTTCTCAAGTTTGCGCAATATCTATCTTAATCCTTTCTACGAGAATAAGTAGTATGCCAAATCCGTTGCTTGTCATCAATTTAAAATGGTGAAGGATAAGCATAATGTAATCCTTATTCTTGTTTCACCCAAGATATTAATTCCTTATTCCTGAGGCTCATCAAATTCTTGTTTCCATTTGTTCATATTTCTTTACCGGAGTGCCAAGTTTTCTCTTTATCTCGTTGCGGAGATTCATCTAAATCATTACAAGGTTTCACCTTGTGTTTTCAACTTCTTTTTCCTTCCATTGGATCATCTTTTTGTTACCGGAGTTCTTCATGGAGGTTCTACATGATGGTTCATCAAGGATTTATTTCCTTCTCGAAGTTTTCATTGAGATTCTTTTAAGGAGCTCAAGCAGTCTTCTTCTTGTAATCCGGAGTGAGATTCTGTCTACCATATTATCGGAGGTGGTGTTATGTCATTTCCGATAATTTTCCTTCGTGTTTCATGATTCACAAGTTATAAACTATGAGATATTTTAAATCCATCAACCTATTCGTTGGAATTATCTTGGGTTATATTCCACCTATAGCCTTCCCTAAGGTTTGTTGCTATCTATGGTGCTTATAAATGACCCAAGTTCTTCATTTATCCTCCCGGCAAAATAAGTTCTCGTCTCCTTGTTGATATCAATCCAATCCTTTTCCCGTGAGTGGCAGGTTGTCACCTCATAATTTGAGATGTATTCCATAAGACCATATCAACCTTATTCTTTTCGTTGGTGGTTTTCCAACAACCCCGTTCAACCCTTCTCCTAAATATGCCTTGTCAAGATCTTTTGTGGCAGAAGTTGGCATTTTCTTCTCCATTCCCCTATCTCAATTATCTATCTTCTATTCTTTTGTTCCGGAGGCATTGTGATGTTGCTCTCTTCTACCCATCTTCTTGTTTTGTCATGATAGTATTCTTTTCTTTGCTTATCCATTCAACCAGAGTGTCATGTTTTTCTTTCGAGCTCTCTCATCTTATCAATTTTTGCATCCCTTCTCAACCGGAGTGCTGTCCAAATTATATAAGTCTTATTCCTTCTCTATCTTGTCTTAACCGGAGTGGTTTCAATATATATCTTGCCTTTCAACCTCAAGTTTTTTTCGCAATGCTCTTTGTCCCTCTTTTCTAACGGAGTGTTTTCGACCTAGTTCACCTTCGTTGTATTCTTTTCTTGAATTTGTGTAACCTCGCAAGGTTCTTTGGTTTCACGCTTTTGTCGAAGAAGCAACTTAGTTTTACCTTTTTCTCTTTCTCTTCCGTTTCTCTCCGGTGCCATTCTAGATCTCGGGACGAGATCCTCTTGTAGTGGTGGAGTGTTGTAACGCCCCAAGACCGACGCTCCAGAAGACTTCCATATTTTCGTGATCACCGTCTGTTTCATTTGTGCTTGCTCTTTTATTTTTTTGCTTTGCATCATGTCATCATGCCATCATGTCATTTAATTTTTAAAACTCTTCCAAATAAATTGCATGGATCTTCGGTCCTTTTAAATCGAGGGAAGGGTGACTTCTCTTTATAACATACCCTCCCGATATATAGGGAGATATTATAAATTATTCCATTTATTTGGAATTACCCATAACCCACTTGCAAAATATCCCATGCCGTTGTTATCTCAATTCTTGTTCTCCAACCTTGCCCGTATTTATTTCATCATTTTCCGGAGCTCCACCAAAAATCCGAACATTTTTGGACCTTCCTTTCATCAAGTCCTAGTTCAAACCCATTTAAATTTCAAATGAGTTTGAATTTAAATCTTTCAATCATGCCCCTTTCTATTTTTCTTGGAACGGGCATATTTTTGCGAGTCCGGGAAAATAATCCCCTTGCCCAAAATTCTATTTCTACCTTCCTTTCTTCTCCTTTTCTTTCCTGATTTATTTTCTATTTTCAGAAAATATAAGAGAGGGAGAAGAAGCCCAGTAGCCTGTAACCTAGCCGGCCTCTTAGGCCCATCCGCAGTCCAGCCCACCTAACCCCCTCCTAACCCTAGCCCGCATCTCATCTCTCCCTCTCGCTCCCTTGGAGTGCCGCCAGGCACCCGCATCGCCCGCGCCAGAGGACGCGCTCGACCCCATCGCCCTCTCCTGCGCCCGTTCCCGATCCTCTCGCCTCCCTCCTCTCGATCTCTCCCTCTCCCTCGCTCGTGCCCTCCATCGCCGCCCGAGCGCCTCCTCCGCAGCTCCTCACGCCCGATCCATGGCCTCTCTTTTCCTCCCGCGCGCCACTGCCCGGCGACCGACCGCGCCTCCGGCCACCCATTCCTCTGCTGTCGTGCCGTCGTTCTGGCCGGCGAGCCCATCTCCTCCGTCCATCCCCATCGCCCCGCTACCGCGCCCGACCTCCTCCTCGCCGCCTTTGGAGCCCCTCCTCTGCCTCGCCTCCTTGCCATGGCCGCGTGCCACTCAAGCCAGCAGGCCGCCGCCCTGCATCGCCGGGCCTTCTCTGCTGCCCTCCGCCTCGCCAAGTCCTGTGCCCAGCCTCCGCATCGCCGGAGCCCTGTGCAGCTGCGCTGCCTGCCTGCCTGCATCTCCACCGGCGCCATCAGTCCCCATCGCCCGAGCGCTCGAGGAGAGGAGCTCCTCGAGCACCTCGTCCGCATCCGTTATCCTCCGCCGCTCGGCGACCCTCTGCATCCACCTCCAACAGCACTCCCTGCGACCTCATCTTCATCACCGCCTCGTGCGTCCCTACCGACTCCGACCGGGAGCCCCGCCGCTCGCTTGTACATGGCATCCGCCTTCCTGCACGCGCGTTGCTGCTGCTTTGCCGCCTGCCTCTCTTCGTTGACGACCAAGACCTGAGGCGTGTGTGCTCCACTGCTAGTTTCGTGGACGATGAGTACCTCTACCGATGACCCTGGATGTCTACGAGCGTCAAGTACCACTACAACCCATGTTCGACTACGTGGATTCGCCAAGTACCACGACCATCGCGTTCCGTTTCTTCACTGTCAAGGCTGAGAGGACGCCAAGTACCATGAAGACGAGGACCCGTGTACAACTACCGTCGACCTGAACATCTACGAAAACGTGTACAACTACCGTCGCCACGTGAACAACGACTTCCACTACACCGTGTACGACTACTTCCCACGACGACCCGTGAACGTCTACCTCCACTACGGCCCGTGAACGACTACTTCCCTCGACGACTCGAACCGCTCCGAAAACGCACGCTTCGAAGGTATAACGCCGAGATGACGCCCATGACTTAATGCATGTGTTGAATGAGATGCACCGTTTGCACCGTGTCCGAATTGTCACTCGTTTCCATGCCACTAACCTGTGGGAACCCGGAAGTCGGGATCACCCCACCATCTTGCATGACTCGCTCACGTCACGCCTCCTTTTGCACCGGTATCTCTGTGAGCTACCGGAACCGATATGTTGCCGTGGCACCATTTTTGTTTTGCCGCCGTGGCACCCTTTTCATTCCGCCATGGTGACCAAATGCCTCGTATCATGCTCATGTCAACATTTTCATAATAATTGCATAAACTTGTATATGTCATCCGCATCATGATAACAACAATTAAAATGTTTAATATTGTGTTTGCATTAAACTACTAAATGACATGTGGGGATTTTTCCGGAATTGTTGTTCGTTGCTTCCGGCCTCATTTAACCTTGACTAGATAGGTAGTTTTCATTTGCTTCACCCTCTTGTCATGCTTAACAACATTTAATATTGTTGGGTACATAAACGGGATCAAACTAAATAACTTATCGTGGTGTTTCGTCAATATGCAACTCGTTGCATATTGAGCTCCACTTAATTTGTAGGATTGTTTGTGCACTTTGCCATGCCATGCCTCATTAAACCGGACATGCATCATACTTGATTGTGCATCATGCCATGTTGATGTGCTGGTTGTTTACTATGTTGTTTGCTTCTTTCCGGTGTTGCTTCTTCGGGTTGGTTCCGATAACGTCGCGTTTGTGAGGACCCGTTCGTCTACATCCGTTTATCTTCTTCATGGACTCGTTCTTCTTCCTTGCGGGATTTCAGGCAAGATGATCATACCCTCGAAATCACTACTATCTTTGCTATGCTAGTTTGCTCGCTCTTTGCTATGCCAATGCTACGACGCCTACCATTTGCTTGTCAGCCTCCCAAATTGCCATGTCAAACCTCTAACCCACCATGTCCTAGCAAACCATTGATTGGCTATGTTACCACTTTGCTCAGCCCCTCTTATAGCGTTGTTAGTTGCAGGTGAAGATTGAAGTTTGTTCCTGGTTGGAACATGGAGATGTCGTTCCTTGTTGGGACATTTTTACTTGTTGGGATATCACTATATATCTTATTTAATTAATGCATCTATATACTTGGTAAAGGGTGGAAGGCTCGGCCTTATGCCTGGTGTTTTGTTCCACTCTTGCCGCCCTAGTTTCCGTCATATCGGTGTTATGTTCCCGGATTTTGCGTCCCTTACGCGGTTGGGCTATAATGGGAACCCCTTGACAGTTCGCCTTAAGTAAAGCTCTTCCAGCAATGCCCAACATTGGTTTTACCATTCGCCACCTAGCCTTTTCTTTCCCTTGGGTTCTGCAGACTCAAGGGTCATCTTTATTTTAACCCCCCCCCCCCGGACCAGTGCTCCTCTGAGTGTTGGTCCGACCGAGTAGACTGCGGGGCCACCTCGGGGCAACTTGTGGGTTGGTTTTACTCGTAGGATGTCTCATCTGAGTGTGCCCTGAGAAAGAGATATGTGCAGCTCCTATCGGGATTTGTCGGCACATTCGAGCGGTGTTGCTGGTTTAGTTTTACCCTGTCGAAATGTCTTGTTGTACCGGGATACCGAGTCTGATCGGAACGTCTCGGGTGGAGGTCTATTCCTTCGTTGACCGTGAGAGCTTGTGATGGGCTAAGTTGGGACACCCCTGCAGGGATTTGAACTTTCGAAAGCCGTGCCCGCGGTTATGGGCAGATGGGAATTTGTTAACGTCCGGTTGTAGAAAACCCGAAGTTGACCTTATTTAAAATACATCAACCGCGTGTGTAACCGTGATGGTCTCTTTCCGACGGGGTCCGGGGAGTGAACATGGTTGTTGGAGTTATGCCTGACGTAGGTTGCTATAGGATCACTTCTTGATCATACTTTTATCGACCGTGCTTTACCTTCTCTTCTCGCTCTCATTTACGTATGTTAGCCACCATATATGCTAGTCGCTTGCTGCAGCTCCACCTCATGGTTTTACCTTACCCATAAGCTTAAATAGTCTTGATCGCGAGGGTGCGAGATTGCTGAGTCCCCGTGGCTCACAGATACTTCCAAAACCAGCTTGCAGGTGCCGATGAGTCCGTGCAGATGACGCAACCAAGCTCAGGAGGAGCTCATTGAAGATCTTGTCCTTTGTGTTGTTTCCGTTCTAGTTGATCAGTAGTGGAGCCCAGTTGGGGTCGATCGGGGACCTTTGTCGCATTTGGGGTTCTTCTTTTATTTTGGTTCCGTAGTCGGACCCTGTTTGTATTTGGTTGATGTAATGCTTTATTCATGTAATTGTGTGAAGTGGCGATTGTAAGCCAACTATGTATCTCTTTCCTTTATATATTACATGGGTTGTGTGAAGATTACCTCACTTGCGACATATGCCCTCAATGCGATTATGCCTCTAAGTCGTGTCTCGACACGTGGGAGATATAGTCGCATCGAGGGTGTTACAATCTGCGCCGACCCAAACGGATGCAGGCGGACGTTTTGGGTCGATGCGTTGGAGTTGCTCTAACTCCACCAGATAACCACTAATCTTACATTACAAGACACATCAGAAACGAAAACTACACAACTCCTAGGTTATACCTTCAAGAAGGAATCGTCGTGCGTGCGTCGATGATGACGAGTCCACCGCAAGGTTGAACTTCGGATTCTCATCCTCAAAGCCAAGCTTCAATTCACCACCTTCAGCAAGGACACGACGCAGTTGCGCGTCAACATACCCTGATCAGAGAACTTGTGTTCCCACCGGAGTGCATAAACTCGTTGTTGAAGCTATTTGTACCATTCACCCTTATCTGACTACCTACGCCTCGATAGCGGGATACCTCTAGAGAAGACAACAGAAGACAAAGACGTCCCATGCCGCCTACCTCCTGCTACTGTGGCACCACCTTCGCTCCAGCAGCAACAGGCTAAACATGACATCTCCGCCAGAGCCACCATGCAACACCTGCATGTAGCAGTCATGACTTGATGTCTCCAAAGACGTTGTGGGCAGCATCCGCTGGGGGCTTCACCCGCCGGCAACAGGCACTGCCCGATAACTTTGGAAGAGGCACATGTGTCACCTTCCGAGCCGCATCTAACTCGATTTGATGATTGACATGACGTCACATACCGCCACCATCCTCAGCAAGGCCGCCAACAATCGTTATAGTAACTCATTTTTAAGCTGGTTGCTTTGAGATCTCAAACTATTGAAATTGTTAATATTTGCTTCGAAGTAAAATGGGAGACGATTTGCTTCGTCGTTGCATGATAATTTACATTGAAGAGGAAATAGCAGCTAATAGCTCTTCTCGTGAAATTATTTAAAAAGTTGATCTTATTAGCTCGTGTAGAAGTCAATTAGACTGTCTAGACTACTACTTGTTACAATTTAGGCATTCAATGGGGTTAACGTGTCAGCCATGACGAGCGAGCAGCAGAATTTTGGGGAAAGGAAAAAGGGGGGGTGGTTGTTTCACCGACGGGCGGGCCAAGGAAAGGATAAGGGCGGGCGATGCGTGCATCCACGCCATATCCGCACCGACACAAATCCGGCACAACTTTGATCCAAAAATAGGTCATGGACGGACGAATAAACACTCATCCATTTGAGTCAGCGCATTAGGACGTGATTTCTGTCCGTTTCAACCCAAACAGATGTGTGCGGACCAAATGGGTTGGCGCGTTGAAGTTGGGCTAAGGAATATGCCATGCAGTTCAGCTAAGCACGGAGGTGGTTAGCTAAGAGCATTTACAACCGGAGTCCCCATACCCGCCCCAAACGTCCAGGCCGGCTGCCCGGTTATTGCCCGAACCGTTTTGGGCCACCCAACCGGGCTACCCATAGCTGGCCCAAGCCAAGACTACCGGCATTCACCATATCCTGCCTAAATCTGAGGCGGATATGGGGACGCTCGGATGCGCCCGGACACGCACACCACGTCATCCTGGCTTTTATGTCCGCGCCACCCCCACCACCATCCCCATAAAACACCACCCACCGCCGAACAATAGTCACTCTCAGAGTCCACTCGCCCATTCCGCTCCCCATCTTCTCCACTGCTCCCCCAAATCTCTCCGCCTCCACCGCCATGGCCAAGTCCGGCGATGAATCCGGTAGCGAGACCAATCCAATGCACTGGAACGACCTCGTGAAGGAGGAGGACTCCGGCTCCGACAATGATGTGCCCAACGATGAGGAGCTCGCGCTTGCCCGTCCCACTCTGGTTCGCTCTAGTTCCGGGACATGAAGGCTGCCCGGCACGAGTGGCAATGGGCGGTGGCCGCGGCGGAACCCAACCCGCCCCGGCAGAGCACACGCTCCATGCCCATGGTTCCGGAGGAGGCACTCCTTCGGGTGGTGATGCAGCGCTCGCTCACCACGACGAAGACCGACATGAGGCGCCTCCAGCAGAAGAATGTGAAGGCTCTTCGCCTCGGGCTCGAGGCTTCGGAGCACCTCGCGAGGGAGAGGAGAGCGTCAAGGCAAAGACGACACGCCACGCCCGGGTTCAGAGCCGCGCCATCTACCGACTGTCGGGCTTCATCTCCACCGCGTTGGAGAGCGGCACCACCGGCTTGGACGGCGACGACGACGATCCTCCTCCCGTCGCGGATGTGTACACAGAAGAGTCGGATCGCCGCAGAGGTGACCGCAATGGCAAGGACCCCAAGAAGTGGTGATCCTGCCCTCGCCGGATCATTTACGTTTATTCTGTTTGTATTATAATCCGGTGAACAATGCCTTTTGGGTCGGATTCAGTCTGTCCGATAAACTATGCCCTAATTATCTCGTTGGATGTTGATCTACATTGTGTTGCTTACGTGGTTGCATGCATTGTATGGATATATGATTCAGGCATATACGAGGACTACTGTCGGACTCATATTAGGCAACCGTGGTTGTAGATGCTGTAAACGAGCCAAATTTACTCCTCCAGATCCTACATGGTTGAATGCGAGCAACCAAACAAACACTTATTGTTTCTGCCGGACGTTGTTGCCGCAGCGTGCTCGGCGTCGGTGATCTTGAGCGAGCGCGAGGCGCACGAAACTCTCGTGGGGGCGCGTCGTCCATGACGCTGCTGGTCCCAAGCCGCGCGCACACGCACGTGCGTGCGTCTGCCGCGCGCGCCTGCTCTCGGAGCTCGGTCGACGCCGGAGATCACTCAGTCGACCGATTTGATACGTATATACTGGCTCGAAGCTTGTACTCGAACTATATTTTCACGGGCTGCATTTCAAAGCACGTCAATGCAGAGGTCATTCCACGTGTATGCGGTGCGGGTTGGTGAGGGCGCGTGAAGAGCACGTACCAGGAAAGCCGGGTTTGATCCTCTGTTTCAAATAAAAAAATCCACATCCCACGATTGAGCGGCCAACTCTAAGAGCGAAATCGCTTTTTCACGCTCCAGTGGATGCCCTAAACTTAATCCCTCGAATCTTTATCCTGTCCTTAATTAAAAGTTAAATGTTTTGAGGCGTTAAACATTTGCTTAGCTAGCAGATGCCGTAAACTTTAATCCTCTGTAAATGAGATTTGGTTTCCTGCCAAAAATAATAATAATACACTTGGTTCACGCAATTCATAGAACACTTTGCCTGGGTGCATGTTGTCCGCAAACATTGAGTTAAATCCATCACACACACACACGTTAAACTTCCTAAATAGTACATCAGACGCACTTTGAAATAAAACATTGGCAGCTTTCCATCATGAACATAACCCCAGCTAAATCAAACCATCACGCAGATACTAGCGAAATAAACCATTGACACGGTTGCTGCTGCTGTCCGTACGTAGCGCCACCAACCCATTGACATGGCTTCTCCTGTGTGTACGATTAGGATCTTATCCTGATCCCCTAATAATCAAATCGATTTACAGTATCAAATCAAACAGTAGACCACTAGGACCCAACGTTATACACACTAGCCAACGCTAAGCTCACAGTCACGCCCTACCCTTCGCCCATCTATAAATAGGCCGGTTGCTCGTCGAGAACTCTCACACCATCCACAGCAACTGCTGCTACCACCACTGCTTTTCCATCTTAGAAGAAGCCCGCGCGCACACACACACACCAAGATGTTCGGCGGCGGTCTCGACATCATCGGCGGGATCACCGGGAGCAAGACCCGGCTCAAGGGGTCGGTGGTGCTGACCCGCAAGAATGCGCTCGACTTCAACGACCTGGGCGCCACCGTCATGGACAACGTCACCGAGTTCCTCGGCCGCGGCGTCACCTGCCAGCTCATCAGCTCCACCATCGTCGACTCCAGTGAGCACCATCGACCACTTCCCTTCACCATTACAGTACTTATCTTACCGTGCAATGCAGTGTCTGACTAGCTTGTTTGTTTACGTGGCTCGGCTAGACAACGGGAACCGCGGGAAGGTGGGCGCGGAGGCGAGCCTGGAGCAGTGGATCACCAGCCTGCCGTTCATCACGGTGGGCGAGAACAAGTTCAGCGTCAACTTCGACTGGGCGGTGGACAAGCTGGGCGTGCCGGGCGCCATCATCGTCAAGAACAACCACGCCTCCGAGTTCTTCCTCAAGACCATCACCCTCGACAACGTCCCCGGCCACGGCAAGGTCGTCTTCGTCGCCAACTCGTGGGTCTACCCACAGGCCAAGTACCGCTACAGCCGCGTCTTCTTCGCCAACGATGTGAGCTAGCTCTTCAATCGATGTCTTCAATGGATGCAGCATACGTTTTTGCTTGTCCACTTATTTAAGTAAACCTGTATGTACGTGCGTGCGCAGACGTACCTGCCCAGCAAGATGCCGGCGGCACTGAAGCCGTACCGCGACGACGAGCTCCGGAACCTGAGGGGGGACGACCAGCAGGGGCCCTACGAGGCGCACGACCGTGTCTACCGCTACGACGTCTACCACGACCTCGGCGACTCCCGCCAGATCCTCGGTGGCTCCAAGGAGTTCCCCTACCCTCGCCGCTGCCGCACCGGCCGCAAGCTCTCACAAACCAGTGCGTTCATCTCTCTCGCTCTCTCTCTCACACTCACTAGCACTCTCCTTGGAACTTACGTTGCGCGCGCATGCAGACCCCGATCGCGAGAGCCGGCTGCTGCCGCTGGTGCAGAGCATCTACGTGCCGCGGGACGAGCTGTTCGGGCATCTCAAGAAGTCGGACTTCCTTGGCTACTCGCTCAAGGCGCTGGTGGAAGGGATCATACCGGCCATCCGCACCTACGTCGACCTCTCCCCCGGCGAGTTCGACTCCTTCGCCGACATCCTCAAGCTCTACGAGGGTGGCATCAAGCTGCCCGACATCCCGGCCCTCCAGGAGATGCGCAAGCGCTTCCCGCTCCAGCTCGTCAAGGACCTCATCCCCATGGGCGGCGACTACCTCCTCAAGCCCCCCAAGCCACAAGTCATCAAACGTACGCACTTACTATATTTTACTTTGTTATTATAGTTAATTCTTGTCTGGATAAGAGCTGATTATTTACACACGTGCAGAGGACGAGAAAGCATGGATGACCGACGCCGAGTTCGCAAGGGAGATTCTCGCCGGCGTCAACCCGATGATGATCACCCGTGTCACGGTGAGAACTAAACAAATTCATATATCCATCGGCCAAATTATAAGCATCGGTGATTAAGCATGGACTAAACTAATGGTAAAATAAAATTAATCCATTGCATTGCAGGAATTCCCCCCCAAGAGTACTCTGGATCCCAGCCAGTACGGCGACCACACCAGCACCATCACCGAGGCGCACATCGGGTTGAGCCTGGAGGGCCTCACCGTGCAGCAGGCAGTCGCTAGCAACAGGCTCTACATCCTCGACCACCACGACCACATGATGCCGTACCTCGTCAGGCTCAACAACCTCGACGACACCTTCCTCTACGCCACCAGGACTCTGCTCTTCCTGAAAGGTGACGGCACGCTGGCGCCGGTCGCCATCGAGCTGAGCACGCCTCTTCTCGAGGGCGGCCTCACCACCGCGAAGAGCACCGTCTACACTCCGGCGTCCACCGGCGTCGAGGCCTGGATATGGCAGCTGGCCAAGGCGTACGTCTGCGTCAACGACTACGGCTATCACCAGCTGGTCAGCCACTGGCTCAACACCCACGCCGTGATGGAGCCCTTCATCATCGCCACGAACCGGCAGCTGAGCGTGACCCACCCGGTGCACAAGCTTCTGCACCCGCACTACCGTGACACGATGAACATCAACTCGCGGGCGCGCGAGCTGCTCGTCAGCGCCGGCGGGATCATCGAGCTGACCGTCTTCCAGCGCAAGTACGCCATGGAGATGTCCTCCGTCACCTACAAGGACTGGAACTTCAACGAGCAGGCCCTACCAGACGACCTAATCAAGAGGTAAGTTAAAGTTGTTCTATTTCTTCTATATAGGGAGCAGGTTGATTATGAGAAGAACCGTTCGTCAGTTAGTGACATGCATGGTATTAATCTTGAATTGCAGGGGCATGGCGGTCCGTGACCCATCTAGCCCGCACAAAGTGCGGTTGCTGCTTGAGGACTACCCTTATGCGGTGGACGGGCTGGCTATCTGGACCGCCATCGAGCAGTGGGTGACAGAGTATCTTGCCATCTACTACACAAGTGACAGTGTGCTTCAGAGCGATGTAGAGCTGCAGGCGTGGTGGAAGGAGGTTCGCGAGGTCGGGCACGGCGACCTCAAGGACGCGGCGTGGTGGCCTAAGATGAAGACGGTGGCGGAGCTGGTCAAGGCCTGCGCCACCATCATCTGGACCGGGTCGGCGCTGCATGCCGCCGTAAACTTCGGGCAGTACCCGTACGCAGGTTACCACCCCAACAAGCCGTCAGCGAGCCGTCGTCCGATGCCTGAGCCAGACAGCGAGGAGTACTCACTGCTGGCCCGCGACCCGGAAAAGGTGTTCATCCGCACCATCACCAACCAAATGCAGGCCATCATTGGCATTTCTCTGCTGGAGATCCTATCCAAGCATTCCTCCGATGAGATTTACCTCGGGCAGCGTGACACGCCGGAGTGGACGTCAGATGCCAAGGCACTGGAGGCGTTCAAGCGGTTCGGCACGAGGCTGGAGGGCATCGAGAGCCAGGTGGTGGCCTTGAACGGAAACCCCCAGCTCAAGAACCGCAACGGGCCGGCCCAGTTTCCGTATATGCTGCTCTACCCCAACACCTCCGACCACACGGGTGAGGCCGAGGGGCTCACGGCCAGGGGCATCCCCAACAGCATCTCCATCTAATGAGATATTTGGAGGAGCATTGTTGCTCGCCAGCATGCAAAGATGTTGGGGTGCGTGCTTTGAGGATCATTGCTTCAATAATCTAGTACACCAGTGCTCATTTGACACCCAAGTGTTATGTGCGTGGGTAGTCACTGGTCAATGTATGTTCCATGTAATTTTCCCCTTCCAAATTATATATTAATAAAGTGATGGGTTATGCTTCTTTTAATGGAAAGAGTGGGAAATTTCCTACTGTAATTTTATTATAGAAAACATAAATAAACATATGCAGACTATACTAGTGAAACGGGCATTGAAGGTGGTTTCGGTACATGGGCCTGAGGCGGTCCCATCCGCCTATAAGCCCTTGTGCTAATGTGCGTAGAATTGGAGACCGGTATCTAACTGCATGCAATGATATATCACTGTAGGCGGTGCATTGAGAGAAAGGCCACACATGCTTGGAACATGAGAAGTGGCTTCTTATTTGGATCCACCTCCTATATACTAACATTACATGTGGTTTCTTTAGCTGAACGACATGTATTTCGTGTTTGAGGGTGGTTTTCTTTTTCAGCTCCAGCGGTATTCAAAATACACATTCAATGTGTTTTCATAATGCACACATCCACATTCATCTCATAATTGCATTACATCCTATTTCGTAAACACATGTATATATATATATCCATATGTGTGAGCAACATATGCAACAAACAAAATGCTACACGCTAAAACCCGCGCCACATCATTGGCTAGGACGAATGGTTCGTCTACATACGCAAGATTGTTGAGATCCACTGTTGTCATTCCGTACTGCGGGTCTTCCGTTACCCCGCCTCGTGTCATATTGACCCATTTGCACCGAAACAAAGGGACCTTCAAACCACCTCCATAGTTAAGTTCCCATATGTCCTCTATGTAACCATAATATGTTTCCTTTCCCGTGTTGGTTGTTGCATCAAAGCGGACACCACTGTTTTGGTTGGTGCTCTTCTTATCTTGGGCGATCGTGTAAAATGTATTCCCATTTATCTGGTACCCTTTGAAAGTCATTATATTCGAAGGTGGTAACTGGGACAGCGAGTACAAGTCATCTTCAATATCGCCATCATGCATGGCACGTTTCTGCAACCAACCGGCGAAAGTCCTCGTTTGTTCACGTGAAATCCAGTCGTCAGACTTCTCCAGGTGTTTGGAGTGTAGAAAATTCTTGTGTTCCTCCATATACGGAGCCACCAAGGCGGAATTCTATAGAACTGTGTAGTGTGCTTCAGTGAGAGAATGCCCGTCCATACATATTATTTGATCCCCTCCTAGCGTGCCTTTTCCATCCAGTCTGCCCTTATGCCGCGATTCAGGAACACCAATCGGCTTAATGTCAGGAATAAAGTCAATTCAAAACTCAATGACCTCCTCATTTTCATGGCCCTTCCAGATGCTTCCTTCTGGCCTAGCACGGTTATGAACATATTTCTTCAAGACTCCCATGAACCTCTCAAAGGGGAACATATTGTGTAGAAATACAGGACCCAAAACGTTAATCTCTTCGAAAGGTGAACTAGGACGTGTGTCATGATGTTGAAGAAGGATGGTGGGAACACCAACTCGAAGCTGACAAGACATTGCACCAAATCATTTTGTAACCTTGGTATGATTTCTGGATCGATTACCTTCTGAGAGATTGCATTAAGGAATGCACATAGCTTCACAATGGCTAATCGAACGTTTTCCGGTAGAAGCCCCCTCAATGCTACCGGAAGCAGTTGCGTCATAATCACGTGGCAGTCATGAGACTTTAGGTTCTGAAACTTTTCCTCTGCCATATTTCGTATTCCCTTTATATTCGACGAGAAGCCAGACGGTACCTTCATGCTGAGCAGGCATTCAAAGAAGATTTCCTTCTCTTCTTTGGTAAGAGCGTAGCTGGCCTGACCCTAATGTATGCCATCTATTCCGTGCATACATTCCTGGTCCTCCCGTGCCTATGGTGTATCTTTTGTCTTCCCATACACGCCCAAGAAGCCAAGCAGGGCACGCAAAGATTCTTCGTCACGTGCATCACGTCGATTGCGGAGCGGACCTCTAGGTCTTTCCAATATGGAAGGTCCCAAAATATAGATTTCTTCTTCCACATGGGTGCGCGTCCGCCAGCGTCCTTCGGAACAGGTTGTCCGCCAGGACCCTTTCCAAAGATTACCTTCAAATCCTTGACCATATCATGTACATCAGCACCAGCAACAGTACGGTGGTGAGGCTTCGTCCGGTGATCCGCCTCACCTTTTAAATGCTTGCCTTTCTTTCTTACAGGATGCCTGCTCGGAAGAAATCGACGATGTCCCAGGTACACATTCTTCCTACAACTCTCCAAATATATACTGTCGGTATCATCCAAACAGTGCGTGCATCCGCGGTATACCTTGTTTGTCTATCTTGAAAGGTTACTGAGAGCAGGCCAATCATTGATGGTCACGAACAACAACACCTTTAGGTCAAATTCTTCCTGTTTGTGCTCATCCCACGCACGTACACATTTTCCATTCCACAGCTGTAATAGTTCTTCAACTAATGGCATTAGGTACACATCAATGTCGTTGCCGGGTTGCTTAGGGCCTTGGATGAGCGCAACCCGGCAACGACATTGATGTGTACCTAATGCCATTAGTTGAAGAACTTTTACAGTTGTGGAATGGAAACGGTGTACGTATGTGGGATGAGCACAAACAGGAGGAATTTGACCTAAAGGCGTTGCTATTCGTGACCATCAACGATTGGCCCGCTCTCAGTAAACTTTCAGGACAGACAAACAAGGGATACCATGCATGCACGCACTGTTTACTTGACACCAAAAGTATATACCTGGGAAGCTGCAGGAAGAATGTGTACCTGGGCCATCGTCGATTTCTTCCGACCAACCATCAATGTCGAAAGAAAGGCAAGCATTTCAAAGGTGAGGCAGATCACCGGAAGAAGCCCGCCATGCGTACCGGTGATCACGTACTTGCTATGGTCAATGATTTACACGTAATCTTTGGAAAGGGTCCCGGTGCACTAGCTGTTCCGAATGACGCTGGGGGACACGCACCCATGTGGAAGAAGAAATCCATATTTTGGGACCTACCCTACTGGAAAGACCTAGATGTCCGCTCTTCAATTGAACTGATGCACGTGACGAAGAACCTTTGCGTGAACCTGCTAGGCTTCTTGGGCGTGTATGGAAAGACAAAAGATACAGCTAAGGCACGGAGGACCTGCAATGTTTGCACGAAAAAGACGGCATGCCTCCTGTGACGCCCCCGATTGAATCGTACACTAATCATGCACGCAAACGTGTACGATCAAGATCAGGGACTCACGGGAAGATATCAGAACACAACTCTAAAACATAAATAAGTCATACAAGCATCATAATACAAGCCAGGGGCCTCGAGGGCTCGAATACAAGTGCTCGATCATAGACGAGTCAGTGGAAGCAACAATATCTGAGTACATACATACGTTAAACAAGTTTCCATAAGATGGCTAGCACAAACTGGGATACAGATCGAAAGAGGCGCAGGCCTCCTGCCTGGGATCCTCCTAAACTACTCCTGGTCGTCGTCAGCAGCCTGCACGTAGTAGTAGGCACCTCCAGTGTAGTAGTCGTCGTCGACGGTGGCGTATGGCTCCTGGGCTCCAACGTCTGGTTGCGGCATCCGAGAAGAAGAGGAAAAGGGGGAAAAGAGGGAGAAAAGCAACCGTGAGTACTCATCCAAAGTACTCGCAAGCAAGGAGCTACACTACATATGCATGGGTATATGTGTAAGGAGGCCATATCAGTTGACTGAACTACAGAATGCCAGAATAAGAGGGGGATAGCTAGTCCTATCGAAGACTACGCTTCTGGCAGCCTTCGTCTTGCAGCACGTAGGAGAGAGTAGATTGAAGTCCTCCAAGTAGCATCGCATAGCATAATCCTACCCGGCGATCCTCCCCTCGTCGCCCTGTGGAAAAGCGATCACCGGGTTGTCAGTGGAACTTGTCTGGGTGTGTTTTATTAAGTATCCGGTTCTAGTTGTCATAAGGTCAAGGTACAACTCCGGGTCGTCCTTTTACCGAGGGACACGGCTATTCGAATAGATAAACTTCCCTGTAGGGGTGCCCCACATAACCCAACACGCTCGATCCCATTTGGACGACACACTTTCCTGGGTCATGCCCGGCCTCAGAAGATCAACACGTCGCAGCCCCACCTAGGCACAACAGAGAGGTCAACACGCCGGTCTAAATCCTATGCACGCAGGGGTCTGGGCCCATCGCCCATTGCACACCTGCATGTTGCGAGGGCGGCCGAAAGCAGACCTAGCAACCTCCATTACAAAGGAAGTCACGTTACGCGGTCCAATCGGGCGCGCGCCGCTCCGTTGCTGACGTCAAGAAGGCTTCGGCTGATACCACGACGTCGAGTGCCCATATCTTTCCCGCGTAGTTGGTTAGTGCGTATAGGCCAGTGGCCAGACTCAGATCAAATACCAAGATCTCGTTAAGCGTGTTATTATGAAGTAACCGCGAACGTCGACCAGGGCCAGGCCCACCTCTTGCGTAGGTGGTCTCAACCTGCCCTGTCGCTCCGCCACATAGTAACAGTCGGGGGCCGTCGGTAACCCAGGCCCACCTCTACCGGGATGGAGCCACCTGTCCTTCCAGCCCCCACATCGGAATCACTTGCGGGTACTCAACGAGCTGACCCGACTTTAGTCACCATCTATATAGTATGTATATATGTATAGTATATACCCGTGATCACCTCCCAAGTGATCACGGCCCAATAGTATAGCAAGGCAGACTGACAAGAATGTAGGGCCAATGATGATATACTAGCATCCTATACTAAGCATTTAGGATTGCGGGTAAGGTATCAATGACTGTAGCAACAATGACAGGCTATGCAACAGAATAGGAGTAACCGAACAGTAACATGCTACACTACTCTAATGCAAGCAGT
Organism: Triticum dicoccoides; assembly: GCF_002162155.2. Classification (NCBI taxonomy): domain Eukaryota; kingdom Viridiplantae; phylum Streptophyta; class Magnoliopsida; order Poales; family Poaceae; genus Triticum; species Triticum dicoccoides. The sequence continues at coordinate 576,715,897 of NC_041389.1, read as the reverse complement.
ATAGAGAAGAATAGGCGGTATCTGGTGATCAAGGGGGGGGGGGCTTGCCTGGTTGCTCTGGCAAGGAGGGGTCATCAACACCGTAGTCGAACTGGGTGTCGTCGGCAGCCTCGGGGTCTACCGGAAAGAAGTAACAGAGGGGAAACACAATAAATAACAAAGCAATCAAAGTACCACAATGCGTAGCATGGTAATACACGGTGCTAGAGGTGACCTAACGCAGTAGGAGGTGATACCGATGAAGGGGGGAAACATCCGGGAAAGTATCCCCGGTGTTTCGCTTTTTCAGACAAATGAACATGAGGTGAAAGGTTGCAGGTTCACAATGCTAGGGACGCGTGGCGGACGAACGGTCTCCGTATCTGGATTTGTCTCGTCGTTTTAAGCAACTTTCATGTAGAAAGTTTTCCCATCTGAGTTACAGATTATTTTATATGAATTTTCAAAGTACTAATTCATTAGCTAAATTATTTCAATTCGAAAATTAAATAGTTAAATACTATGGGTACACATAAGTGAACCCAGAGGTGTACACATGGGCTGACTAGTGGGGACAAGGGGCTGAGTCAGCAGCCTAGTCAGCAGTCAAAGTTTGACCATTGACTGGTCAACCTGACCAGTAGGTCCCACATGTCATTAACCAGTTGTTTAACAGATTGTTTAAATAGGTTATTTAGGTGGGGTGGGACCCAGAGGTCAGTGAGACATTTTAGTTAATTAATTTTAGTTTGACCCAAACTCCTAATTAGTGCGTGGGGGTCCCATAGTCAGTGTGTTAGGGTGGTGGGTTATCTGCTAACTAAATGGCAGGCCCTGACAGGGGATTTTGCACGCGCGCTCTGGCAGAGGGGCGCCGGCCACGGGGGCACTTGGCCGGCAGGCAGCGGCGGCAGTGGTCGTAGGCCACGGTGGCGCAGCGCCCGCAGTGGTAGCCGTCGTAGTAGAGCAACACGAGGGGGAGCATGGGGCCAACAGCAGCAGTGTAGACCGTCGTGATCGGCGCGGGGAGGCAGCGCACGATGAGGATGACTCGGGCGCGGGGAGCTTGGCGTAGAGGGCGCGCGGGGCACGGTGAGCGCGTGCTCACGTGGGCGCGCTTGTGGGTCGTCTAGCGTGCGGTAACCGCGAGCGAGGCGTGAGGCAGAGAAGGGGAGAGGCCCAGGGCCTCACCAGTGTTAATGGGAAGAGGGGGCGCCGAGGCTTGCTGGCGGCCGGCGGGGAAGAGGCCGATGATGTGAGGTCCGGCGAGGAGGGGGTCGAGGTGGTGTTCGACGCGGGGAAAGGCGTGGCGACGCGGGCGAAGACAGTGGGGCGGCTCCGGCGAGGTGGCGTTGCGGCGACGGCGGGGTCGAGGCAGAGGAGCTCCGGTGAGGTTGCCCTGACAAACGGCGATGGCGGGGAGGTCCTCCAAGCGGTGGCGATGCGGCGCCAGCGACGAGCACGTCGGGCGGCGGGGACCAGCGTCGATCCCCGATCCAGATCTGGATCAAGGGGGGGGAGAACGAACGAGTGGGGAGGAGTGGTGGTCGTGGGGATAGGGTTCGGTGCCCCCAGGGGGTATAGGGAGTGGGGGTGTGGGGCGGTTGGGCTGGCCCGTTCGGGCGGCGGAGGCCA
>NC_041389.1:576706223-576713834 GCF_002162155.2 Triticum dicoccoides | reverse complement strand
GGGAGGGGTCTGTTGTTTTTGTTTTGTTTTGTTTTCCTTTCATTTGTTTATTATTTATTTATTTATTTTCCTTTTTGTTTTATTCAATTTAAAATATTTATGCATTTTCTAAAAATGTGTTTACTTCACCATAATTATCTATGCAATATTTGACACGGTTCGAACATTTTTGTTTTAAATTTTGAAAACTTTGTTTGTTTGCCAAAAATTCAAATTTGAACTCGAATCGTTTTGAACTAGCGCGAGATTAGCGACAGTAACGGAGGTGACATGGCGTCATTAGCAGAGGTTACTGTAGCTTGATTATCCGGGCGTCACAATTCTCCTCCACTACAAGAAATCTCGTCCCGAGATTTAAGAGGGGGACTAAGGGGGGAGGGATTGGGTTACCAAAATTCTAATGAGTGTTCTCGGTCTTGGTTGCTCTTCCCAAAGTAGTTGATCCTCCTCGTTGATGTCTTTATTTCTCTGCTTCAGGTCATCATGGTGAACTCGGCATCCTTTTCTTTGGGAACTCCAACGTACTTACAAATAGGTAAGGGCCAACTTGGCTATGACAGAATGCTTAGGAGGGAAACAATCTGGGTTAACCCATGAACGAGCATAAGATTATCTCTCGAGTTGAACATATAAAATACATCAAGATTAAGGTACGAAGGTACAATAAGAGGTTCCAAGCGGATAGATAGTTCCTCGAAGTCTGAACCAGAGTGAGAAAGGGGTTCAGAGCAGCGAGAGTAAGTATTGCGTCTGATACCAGAATAGAGCACTAGGAAGGTGGCTCGCGAATTACCTACGAAACCAAGAGCAAGGGATAACTTTGTCAACAAGGTGTACAGGAGAGTCAGGTTTCGATCCTGTGGAATTGTGGGTTATGGGCCCACCATGTGGGTTAAAAGTAGGAAGGGCGGAGACGTCTTGCGTGATCATGCAAGCAAGGTATGTCAGAGGGTAGCCTGTCGATTATGTTGGCAACAACGTTGGTACCAAGGGCGAGGGACGAAGAGAACCATTTTCCTGCTCGTTGAACGAGGCAGACCATTAGGCAAAGTTCTCGTTCATCGGTGGCTACCGAAATATCATCAACAATAGTAACAGGGCCTCGTCGACAGAATTGTACACCAAGGTGTTTACATATGCAGGAGAATATTATTGCTGAGATCATATAGATCACAAGAAACGTTAAACCAACCAATGGAATGGAAAATATGGTTATCAGATTAAACAGAACAATGGAAAGGAAAATGTGTTTAAACACATACTTCAGGGGAATATCCTTCCCAAGGACAAGCAGAGCAAGATATCCATGATAGGATATAAAGTAGAAAACACTTTAGGTAAGGGGAGAGAAATTTCATGACATTACCCATACAAGGTGTTTGGTTAATTCAGCAAGAAACATTTAGCATTGTGCTTCAAATGTTCGTATTGAAAATCAGAGTACCACATACATGCTTCGAGATAGCATTGACATGGTCTTCAAGCAAAGGTCAGACTTTGGATACACAGGATCCATTAGGATAAACTTATTAAACAAGGCATCCAATTTCCTCATGGAAAAATGGTTAACCTTGTTAAAAAGGAAACTATAATACTAGGTCCTCCAGTCAGGTGTGCTAGGATGACATCACCTTACCGGGTCATATAAAGACCAATGTTATAACTCTTGGACATATGTTCCAACCATCATATCTAACCGAGATTCAGATTTGATTGGGGTTAGGATACCTCAGACTCAGGAGGCCTGAGAAGAAAAAGGCGCGACACATATTGACGAGAAGACATTGTAAGATTCTTGGGAAATGTACCATGGAAGCAAGTTCCAAAACAAGAGTTCATCATTAAATCAAGGAGAGGGTTAGGAGGTGGCTGATGGACTCAGCGACAATTCATTGAGATTCCCAAAAGATGGATTTCCACACTTATGTGAACAAGGAGATAACATTTGTCCGATCAAATGATATAATGATGTATGCTCGAGGAAAACATACACAATTTAACAATGATAGAAGGGGGCACCCGGAATCTGGACTAGGTAGCACGATCAATGTTTGAATGATGATTCAATAAGCAATAGACTTAGGGTGAAACTATCGACCATTAACTTCAAAGCAATAGGGTTGCTAGAAGTACGGAATCCAAGCAGCACGGTTCATGTGTTGGTATCCCGGTTAAAATCAACACGGGGACCCAGGAATGAGCGGGCATGGCAAGAAGTATTACTATACCAAGAATTCTTAAGAGGTGGTGAAATTCTCACAACATTCTTCACATAAAATATGGTAATACTCAAAGGTAGAACACAACATAAGCTGGATAGCAAGGATCTCAAGGTACACCACAAAACATGAACAAGTTTGTGTTGAAGGGAAAGCAAGAATGTTGCCGATGATAACACAAATCATCAAGGGGGCAAGCATGGAATTCCTCATCAGGAACTCGATGTATGTCTCGGAAGAAGTTAAAATGTTGAAGATGATCACGAGAAATTTTGTCGAGAGGTTATACGAAGAAGCAATCCAACAGCAACTGCATCAAGCAAAAGGACTGATGCAGCGAACCACATATACGGCACAAACTCGGAATCAAGTTTGTGGTTCGAGGTGAAATGATAAGACGAGGAAATTCGACGTAAGCTTAGCTCATCGTTGAAAATTGTGCTCCGGGAAGAAGGACAAGATAGCACAGTTAAAATTTAGCATGATAATGATATAGCCGATCAGGCTAGGAATGTCTTGAAGGATTATTAAACTCGTAAGCAACAAAAATTACTTAGAGTTATTGAATCGGAGTGCGAAGTCGATTCACTTATCGGTGTTCTCCGTTGGCAAACAATCCAGAACCCATGAAGTGACAATGACAGTGAAAGGTAGTACTTCATCAAAAGTTCATAAGATGTAGTTCAATGGCATGATATCATCGAGATACCAGGGGTAATACTCGAAGGTAGATCATAATAGAGGTTAGGCAGGCACATTGATCTGTAGAAGACAAGTGCTTTAACTTGTCCAAGAAATGGATCAAAGAAGAACAATCATGGTCGGGACCACGGTTGCAAAGGATCAATTCACAGATACCAGATGATATTTATCAAGGAAATAGTTATTATTACAAGAAGCTTCCATGATAGGATCTACATCGCGTCCATGGGCATGAACACAAAGTTCAAGGTCGACTCCCACTTCTTCAATGTATAACTTTCCATTCACCTCCCACTTTCGAAGAAGTTGTAGTGTTGAAATTTTATCTAGCAAAACACCAGAAGAGTATGACTCGTGAAAACTTTCGAGTTCACACATATTAAGGAAGGCATAGGTTCAACCCATCAAGGCATCTTAGGAACAGATACCGCAAACTTCGAGAGTAATTATCACCAGCTCGAAAGTAGAGCATGGTTGGCCAAATCAGAGAATATGATTTACGAATGGCATTACGTATCAGAGAAAGAACTTATTGAGGTTTTTGTATATGAAGGACACTATCAGATGCTAATTCAACAAAGGATCTGACGGTCCATAATAGGGCTGATGTGGGCATCGACACACGACCAGAGGATGAAACAAAGCAAGGGCTTTGCATTATAGAAACAACTGACTAGTTCAAAGCTCAAACGCAAAGGAATTAAGATTTCCAATTCAAGGGATCAGGAGCAAGAGCTCTGATTAAGGATGGATAAGTTGAGTAGGCTTAGGGGAATAATCGACGACAATTTGATTGGTCGATAAACAGCTCATGTTCAAAATGACATCTCAGCCAGAAAGATAATTTTAAAAGGATCAACCGATGATTGCGTGCATTCGCGCTCATGTTGAATCAATAGGATTAAATTGACGGTGTCAAAGAAGACTAATGAATATTGCCAGACATATGGAAAGCATCCATATTGTAAGCAGTCAGGTATTTGTAGAGCAACAAGCTGTTAAGGATTATCCGAGGATCGAATAGTATTTTGAAGACTTTTGTGAAACACATGAACAACTAGAAATGAGCGGATACCCGGTAAGTGTGAGGAATTATTTGCAGGTGTATTCATGAGGAAAAGGAGCTGCAAGGCAGCAGACACAAAGGATCCTCAGAATATCCGAAGTATTACAGGGTATCTTGTAATAACAAGATCAAATTGGAAATGAAGTTATGGACGACAAGTGTATGAAGCTTTCCATAAGGATTTATCGGTGGTATGGAATTTGCAGCGACGAAGAGCACAAGGGTCTCGGGGAAACATCGAAGAGTATCTTTAAAATTTTCTGGTGCAGCAGGCGATCATCTGGACTGAAGGGGCTCTCCGGGAGAAGTATTTTCGAGAACCTAAAGTTAGTTTTTTTAAATCACTTAACCCGAATAGAAGAGAGATCAGATTCCCAGAGCATGGACGAGGAATAAAAGATCCTAATACCACCCGATGGCGACGTGGGCCCGTAAGGCACACAGCCATGTTAGTAAAAGTTTTATAATGTCTAGACTCGACTTCGGACAAGGAGTGTGGAAGGGGGATTCCTACAGGCAGTTGGCTCTGATACCAACTTGTGACGCCCCCGATTGAATTGTACACTAATCATGCACGCAAACGTGTATGATCAAGATCAGTGACTCACGGGAAGATATCACAACACAACTCTAAAACATAAATAAGTCATACAAGCATCATAATACAAGCCAGGGGCCTCGAGGGCTCGAATACAAGTGCTCGATCATAGACGAGTCAGCGGAAGCAACAATATATGAGTACATACATACATTAAACAAGTTGCCATAAGATGGCTAGCACAAACTGGGATACAAATCGAAAGAGGCGCAGGCCTCCTGCCTGGGATCCTCCTAAACTACTCCTGGTCATCGCCAGTAGCCTGCACGTAGTAGTAGGCACCTCCAGTGTAGTAGTCGTCGTCGACGGTGGCGTCTGGCTCCTGGGCTCCAACGTCTGGTTGCGGCATCCGAGAAGAAGAGGAAAAGGGTGAAAAGAGGGAGAAAAGCAACCGTGAGTACTCATCCAAAGTACTCGCAAGCAAGGAGCTACACTACATACGCATGGGTATATGTGTAAGGAGGCCATATCAGTGGACCGAACTGGAGAATGCCAGAATAAGAGGGGGATAGCTAGTCCTATCGAAGACTACGCTTCTGGCAGCCTTCGTCTTGCAGCATGTAGGAGAGAGTAGATTGAAGTCCTCCAAGTAGCATCGCATAGCATAATCCTACCCGGCGATCCTCCCCTCGTCGCCCTATGGAAAAGCGATCACCGGGTTGTCTGTGGAACTTGTCTGGGTGTGTTTTATTAAGTATTCAGTTCTAGTTGTCATAAGGTCAAGGTACAACTCCGGGTCGTCCTTTTACCGAGGGACACGACTATTCGAATAGATAAACTTCCCTGCAGGGGTGCACCACATAACCCAACACGCTCGATCCCATTTGGCTGGACACACTTTCCTGGGTCATGCCCGGCCTCGGAAGATCAACACGTCGCAGCCCCACCTAGGCAGAACAGAGAGGTCAACACGCCGGTCTAAATCCTATGCACGCAGGGGTCTGGGCCCATCGCCCATTGCACACCTGCACGTTGCGAGGGCGGCCGGAAGCAGACCTAGCAGCCTCCATTACAAAGGAAGTCACGTTACGCGGTCCAATCCGGCGCGCGCCGCTCCGTCGCTGACGTCAAGAAGGCTTCGGCTGATACCACGACGTCGAGTGCCCATATCTTTCCCGCGTAGTTGGTTAGTGCGTATAGGCCAGTGGCCAGACTCAGATCAAATACCAAGATCTCGTTAAGCGTGTTATTATGAAGTAACCGCGAACGTTGACCAGGGCCAGGCCCACCTCTCGCCTAGGTGGTCTCAACCTGCCCTGTCGCTCCGCCACATAGTAACAGTCGGGGGCCGTCGGGAACCCAGGCCCACCTCTACCGGGATGGAGCCACCTGTCCTTCCAGCCCCCACATCGGAATCACTTGCGGGTACTCAACGAGCTGACCCGACTTTAGTCACCATCTATATAGTATGTATATATGTATAGTATATACCCGTGATCACCTCCCAAGTGATCACGGCCCGATAGTATAGCAAGGCAGACTGACAAGAATGTAGGGCCAATGATGATATACTAGCATGCTATACTAAGCATTTAGGATTGCGGGTAAGGTATCAATGGCTGTAGCAACAATGACAGGCTATGCAACAGAATAGGAGTAACCGAATAGTAACATGCTACACTACTCTAATGCAAGCAGTATAGAGAAGAATAGGCGATATCTGCTGATCAAGGGGGGGGCTTGCCTGGTTGCTCTGGCAAGGAGGGGTCGTCAACACCGTAGTCGAACTGGGTGTCTACGGTAGCCTCAGGGTCTACCGGAAAGAAGAAACGGAGGGGAAACACAATAAATAACAGAGCAATCAAAGTACCACAAAGTGTAGCATGGCAATACACAGTGCTAGAGGTGACCTAACGCAGTAGGAGGTGATACCGATGAAGGGGGGAAACAACCGGGAAAGTATCCCCGGTGTTTCGCTTTTTCGGACAAATGAACCGGAGGTGAAATGTTGCAGGTTCACTATGCTAGGGATGCGTGGCGGACGAACGGGCTGCGTATCCGGATTCGTCTCGTCGTTCTAAGCAACTTTCATGTAGAAAGTTTTCCCATCTGAGTTACAGATTATTTTATATGAATTTTCAAAGTTTTAATTCATTAGCTAAATTATTTTAATTCGAAAATTAAATAGTTAAATGCTATGGGTACACATAAGTGTACCCAGAGGTGTAAACATGGGGCTGACTAGTGGGGACAAGGGGCTGAGTCAGCAGCCTAGTCAGCAGTCAAAGTTTGACCGTTGACTGGTCAACCTGACTAGTAGGTCCCACATGTCATTAACCAGTTGTTTAACAGATTGTTTAAATAGGTTATTTAGGTGGGGTGGGACCCAGAGGTCAGTGAGACATTTTAGTTAATTAATTTTAGTTTGACCCAAACTCCTAATTAGTGCGTGGGGGTCCCATAGTCAGTGTGTTAGGGGGTGGGTTATCTGCTAACTAAATGGCAGGCCCCGACAGGGGATTTTGCACGCGCCCTCGGGTAGAGGGGCGCCGGCCACGGTGGCACTTGGCCGGCAGGCAGCGGCGGCAGTGGCCGTAGGCCACGGTGGTGCAACGCCCGCAGTGGTAGTCGTCGCAGTAGAGCAGCACGAGGGGGAGCATGGGGCCAACAGCGGCATTGTAGACTGTCGTGATCGGTGCGGGGAGGAGCGCACGACGAGGATGACTCGGGCGCGGGGAGCTTGGCGCAGAGGGCGTGCGGGGCACGGTGAGCGCGTGCTCACCGCGGGCGCGCTTGTGGGTCGTCTAGTGTGCGGTAACCACGAGTGAGGCGTGAGGCAGAGAAGGGGAGAGGCCCAGGGCCTCACCAGCGTTGATGGGAAGAGGGGGCGCCGAGGCTTGCTGGCGGCCGGCAGGGAAGAGGCCGAGGACACGAGGTCCGGCGAGGAGGGGGTCGAGGTGGCGTTCGACGCAGGGCAAGGCGTGGCGACGCCGACGAAGACGATGGGGCGGCTCCGGCGAGGTGGCGTTGCGGCGACGGCGGGGTCGAGGCAGGGAAGCTCCGGTGAGGTTGCCCCGACAAACGGC